>NC_053390.1:6663928-6868928 GCF_905171765.1 Bufo bufo
CCTAACCCTTCCTTATGCAGGGAATCCAATATTAACTCCTTTCTAGACACTCTTGACCTCCCAGTCTTAACTGTACTACAAAAGGAATCCCTAGCCAAACCATTCACTATTTCAGAACTAAATGTGGCCATTAAATCTACCCCCAGAGGTAAATGCCCCGGACCAGACTGTCTCCCTATATCTTACTTCTCGACCTTCAAAAACATATTGTTACCTCATTTGCTCCCTGTCGGCAATCTTGCAATGTCTAATATCCCACTTTCCTCTGATATGACTAAGGCTACTATAACAATTATACCTAAAGAAGGCAAAGACCATACATTATGCTCTAACTATCTCCCTACTTAATGGAGATCTTAAACTTATAGCTAAGATGTTAGCCACTAGGTTGCAAGGTTTACTTCCTGCTCTAATCCACCCAGACCAAGTAGGCTTTGTGAAGGGAAGGGAAGGAAAAGATAACACCACCAAAATATTAGATTCTTTGTACTACGCCTCGTAAAAACAATCCCCCCTGGTCCTGATTGGCACGGACGCCGAGAAAGCATTCAATAGAGTTGACTGGACGTATATCAGATTGATCCTGTCAAAATTTCACGTACCAGATCAATATATTAATGCAGTGTTTGCTATGTACACCTGCTCCTCGGCGTCCGTGTCAGTTAATGGAATACTCTCCTCCCGTTTCTCTATTAGAAATGGGACGAGACAGGGATATCCCTTATCTCCCTTATTATTCGTCCTGGTGATGGAATCCCTCCTGCAAGCCTTTAGACAAAATGGGGAAATTAGAGGTTTGAAAGTTGGGGCCCAAGAATTCAAGATAGCTGCCTTTGCTGACGACTTGTTAATCATCACTACTAACCCACATAAATCTATGCCCAAGATCCTAACGACGGTTAGTTTGTTTGGCTCCCTTTCAAATTTCAAGATTAACCCCTGCAAGTCCCAAGTCCTTCATATAGGCCTCTCTCCTGTTAACCTTTCCTCTCTTCAAGCAAATTCCCCATTTAATTGGCAAACCCAGCAATTGACTTATTTAGGAGTAAAATTATCCCCTCATCTATCTGACCTATTCCGACTAAATTACAAACCCCTCCTAGCATCCATGTAGGCCCAGATGGATTCCCTAGACTCTCAATATCTCTCATGGTTCGGCAGGAAGAATATCTTTATGTCCCTGATCATGCCGAAACTCACATATCTGATGCAGGTTCTCCCCATTAAAATACCTAGATCCTTTTTTACCTTTTTGAATAAAACAATTCGAAAGTTTATTTGGCAAGGTAAAAGCCCTCGTATCTCCTTTGATACTTTGACTAAGCCTAGATCCAAAGGTGGTATTGGTCTCCCAGACCCTGAAGCCTACATGGACGCTATTCAACTTTCCAGAGCTCTAGATTTAATCGGAGAACCATCTCATAAATTCTGGCCAAAATTAGAGAATGCTCTACTCCCCTCACCCACTAGGGCCCTTATGCTGTCTGATAGACCGCTCACAACACATGGTTCAACTATCAATCCTCTCACTCGTAACACCCTAAAGGTTTGGAAGCGGTTCACTTCCAGCTCTGAAAGTCTTACACTTCCTTCCCCTCTTTTGCTCATAAGAGATATTGTTGATCTGGCACCCAAAGAATTAAAAGAGAGCTGCCCAACTACCATAAGAACATCTGAGATTTCTGTCTAGCAATTGCTCGACCATGAAGGCTGTGTTCTCTCTGACCCTGAAATATGCAAGGTATTTGACACTCAGATTCACAATCCCACCCTATTACATTTCCTCAGGACAGAAGCACTTCCCTGGGCAAAAAATACCTCCCAAACAAGGGAATCAAGCTGGTTTGAGGAAATGATTTGCAGTAAGGTATACCCATCCAAGACTATTTCAAAAATATATAGACACCTAAAATCACCCTCTTCCCTTCCTAAGCCTGCTATTGTGGGCCTTTGGGAGAGAGATTTACAACGAAACTTGTCACCCCAAGAGATCACCAAACTCTTAATCTTCCCCCACAAGATATCTAGGTGTATACGCATCCAAGAGAACAGCTACAAAATTCTTATGAGATGGTACAAGACCCCAGATAAAACATGTTTGTACAGCTCAACTGCCTCCAATACTTGCTGGAAGTGTCATGTATCTAAAGGTACCTTTATGCACACCTGGTGGTCTTGTGACCTAATTAACCCCTGGTGGCATAGGATCATCCAACTGTGCAACCAGATATGCCAATCCTCCCTCCCCTGCACACCTGAGCTAGCCCTGTTATCTCTGGGGATGGGTAGTATAGGTATATATAAATCCTCTCTCTTTGCACTTATGCTTACGGCTGCCAGACTACTCTTACCTATGCACTGGCTATCCTCTGATAGCCCCTGTACCGACCACTGGATCAATAAAGTAGACCAGATCTATAGGCTGGAAGAAATCTCCCATTGGGAATCACACTCTAGATCCTCTTTCCTAAAGGTGTGGTCGCCATGGAAAATATATAGGAAATTTGTATAACAAGCTTGTTCAATGTATACCTATTCTGAAACTACCCACTTGTTCATGTCCTACTATTGCGATCCTTCTACCCCGCTTGGCATTCCCTTACAGCACAGGAATCATAGTCTAAGATCCTTGATGTCATGTTTGCTCTGGAGTGTTCTAATCGTTCTACTTATGCTTTTGTCTGAAAACAGCTGATACATGTATATGTTGGGCTTCATTGCCTGTTAGTTTATTTGAACATGTGACAATTTTCTGGATGTAAATCTGATTTCTTTTACGTCACTTGTAATGTTTTTCAATGTTTTTCATAGCATGTACCTTGCTATGAAAAACAGAAAACAATAAAAATTGTCAATTAATAAAAATAAAAAAAATTCATGCAAAACTGGCTTTTCCATTTTACTAATAACTTGTGTGCTTATAAAAAAGCCCATTATTAATGTCCTTCGCATCAATCCTTACTGTATTTGCCATCCTAGCCTAATTGAGGTGTACATCAAGTGTAGCCTTAACTTCAACACTAAATGCAGGGAAGGTAAAACTGTGGCCCTTCAACTTTAAGCATGCAAACAGTGCTTACAGCTAGCAGCCTACAGCAGCCCATGGTGGGTATAGTATATTTGCAGCAGCTGTAGGTCCGCACTTTGTCCATCTCTGGATGAATATGTATCCTCACTTGTGGTTAAAATCCTGATACATTGTCAAACCTATGTCATATATCATATAGTTTTTTTTTATCTAGTATGTGTATATGTATATATATGTCTTATTTCTTGTGGCTATTTAATATATATATATTAAAGGTTTCTTGCCACTGGAGACAGCTATGAGTCTCCATTTTCAATTTCGCCTGGGCAAGTCGACTATTTCCTACATTGTCAAAGACACCTGTAAAATTATTTGGCTTTGCTTGCATCGCCAAGAGATACACACCCCCCAACTGAACATTGGAAGCAGATAGCTGCAAAATACTGGGAGGTGACCCAATTTCCCAACTGTTTGGGTGCCCTGGATGGGAAGCACATACAAATCCAGAAACCTCCCCTTAGCGGCTCCTTATTTTTTAATTATAAGCGTTATTTTTCTGTTATTTTGATGGCATTGGCCGATGCCAATTATCGTTTTATTGCGGTTGATATTGGGGCATATGGGCGTACCAATGACTCCAAAGTATTTAAATGTTCAGCCATGGGCCACCGTGTATATGGCAATATTTTTTTTTTTTTCCGGAACCCCAACCACTGCCTGGCACTACTGAGCCTATCCTTCCTTTTGTAATAGTGGCTGATGAAGCCTATTAAATGTGCTCGAATTTGGTTAAGCCATACGGTCAGCGCAATTTAAGTGTTGAAAAAAGATGCTTTAACTACCTCTTGAGCCGGGCCTGCCGTATGGTAGAGCGTGCATTTGGCTTATTGTGTGCAAAATGGTGCATCTTTATGCGTCCAATCCAGCTTTTGCCAGACAATGTAGATAAAGTTGTCAAGGCTTGTGTTATTTTGCACAACTTTTTGTTAAGCAAGGAGCCATTGACAACAGATGTTGACCCAACAATGTCTATGGGCCAGGAAAATCCATACACTGGACCACGGTGTGTGGATTACGAAGTCAATGCATTACAGGATAGTTTTGCACATTATTTTTCTCCCCAAGGTGGCTCATTACCATGGCAAGAATGATTATATGATGTCCATAGTTTCCTTCTCTGCCACAGTTGTCACATTTTATAAGATGTTCCTCCAGGCTCCTTGGTACATCTAATTCACATGATGCAATTTTATATTTAGTTAGTATTTCTATTTCCATGTATAGGACCTGGAGCCTTTTATATAGATACCGTGTTTTATATACAACACATGTAAATTTGCAATAAGGATAAAACTACAGCAACAATGAGTAATACTACAATCGGATGGATTAAGAAATGTAAGATTCCATTGGCTGCACTTGAATGCCCAAATATAACCTCCCACCAATAACCCTTAGCATTATTTTCTAACAGATGAGTAATATGTTTTAGCTCTTTCTGGTCATGGATTGTAGCATTAGCTCCTTCTTGCCGTAGCTTTCTAAGCAAATATTCATCTTTATCATATCTGACCAGCCAATCACGCAGCTCTTTCCCCATTCCCAAATTTAACGCTTGAAGATTGACAGGGTTATGATATTCAATATCAATAGATAAGTTCGCAATGGTGGGAAACACATATCTCCAATTTGGTGTCTGGATTTCCATGACATTACCAAGCGTGCACCATGCACCATTATCCACAGCTGTTGTTATTGAACATTGGCTTGTGATCAGAGTTACATTGGTGATGTTTAATAGAAAAAACAGACTCTCTGATGTCCTAGGTATGTGACTGGTGTCTTATCTTTTGTAATAGACTCCCCATCCAGAACACGAACCAACGTGTTGTTCCAATATTTGTCCTCCACCAACCTATCCTGGCCTGGTCTATACAATATATCCAGATTTCTATGTAAGCAGAGGGAAATATCAACCTGCTTCCACAACCCATCCTTCCTGATTACATGAGGATGGTCTAATCTTGGATGTAGTAGTGTGGATCCTCCAGTAAGAATACCAATTGAAGTGACCTTATATACTCCCTCTAAAGGGGAACTTGTGTATGGAATCAGGGAAGAGGCATAACACGTTTCCAAGTTATGATTAATACATCCAATCCAAGCGCTCGCCCACCATTTGGAGTGTGTGAAAGTGAGGAGCTATGGTAATGCAGCAGTGACCTGTGATATTAATTCATATGACCATTGCCCATTATACAAGGTTTGAATCGCCAATTTTATATTAGTTGATAGTTCCACCTGCCCTTGTGTACAGGCCAGAGCCCAGGATATATTCCTCCCATCAGCCTGCATATTTTCCACAAACATCTTGAAATGTTGAATAACGTCTGTTGCTACCCCAATGTTAGTGTCTATATGCCCCTCCAGTAGGTTACTGATTAGTTGATTAATTTCCCTTTGTACCTCATTCCCGTTTTTACTGTTAGATGCTATGGCTGGTTTTTAAGACGCTGATATCTGCCTGATTAATGATTCCCATTCCAGCTCCTACGCCACCCAATATTGTGTCGACCATATCCCTTTTTCCTCTGCTCTTCCCATTCCTCAAATGATGACGAGCCCTAGTGTTTTTGGAAATCAGCCATTGATAGAGGGAACACACCTGATTCAGTGTATGTCCTGTACATATTGGATAGTGGGTTTTAATTAACCATAGAGAAATATTAAACCGCCATGTGATAAACGCATATTGAACACCACTAGCCATTGTCTGGGCAGAGTCTAGGTTAACTTGAAAGGGTTGTCCTTCTTGCAGTTGTAAGGCCTTTTGAGTATTCTCAGAATCTTTGTTTGTGCATGGCTTAATATTATCTGGAGTGGCATCAACAATATGCATACCCCCAATCTCTATTTCACGTGTACCACATGTCCAGTGACCGACCATCTCCCTATAAGATTTATATGATTTGGACATAGTACCGATAAGATAATTTCCACCATGTTGAATTGACATATCGATGTCTGTGGCTTCCCTAAGGCTTGTCCTTCTATAAGCCAGGTTAATATTTGTTGGAGTGAACATCGGGTGCATATTGTCATGCCAATATATGCCACATACAAACAAATATTCTCCTTCCCTTAAGTTGTCACTAAATACTCCATATTGAATACCTTTCTGCTCACCCGTATTTGGCAAGTCAGACTCTTCTCCCAGCCAATAACCAGTATCATTCACATATATTGTTGCCATCGTGAATGGTTGGTTGTAGTGATTCTGGCAATATTCCCTGTGCACCATGCGTTATTGCCAATCTCCCAATATTTGAACTATGATTTACCCTCCCAAAATAGAGAACCACCCTATATTTGAATTGCCCACCAGGATTCTGATAATATCTCTTGGTTACATCCTTTCCGTCTGGAATGAGTCACACTTTCCTACTCCTAACTTCGTGATTATTAACTCTTTGTTGCATACTGTATCCATGGTTATCAATTCTGATGGTATCAATACTGCCTTTTCATATTCCCCATCTGGAAACATATATGTGTCCTCATCTCCTGATTGTTCCAATTCCTGCATTCCGATAACATAGGTGATGCCAATCATCAACAAAATTGTTGTAATCTCCATATCCAGAATCCGGAATTTTCGTCCTGTTAATTCATGCTTCATTTAAGATCCTGGAATACAAGAACAAGAGAAGCATCACATTCTTATCATTTACATTTGTTTGCATTGATCTGCATGAACCCACTTCTCCATATCCCTCCTTTTCATGCACTTGGCCCCTTTCTTGTTGTTCACCCGTTTGATCTTTACAACCTGATCGCTCAATCTTACTGTTACCAGGAATGGGCCCATCCAATTGGCATCCCATGAAGACTTAGGCACAAAGTTCTTTACCATCACCCTGTCTCCTACTTCTAGTTTAATTGGTGGCCTGCCAGGTTCCTCTTTTGCCTTTGGAGCCATATTGCTGGCCGCAAAGTATAGATATTTTTGCACCTGGTCTTGCAACTGTGCAAGGAAATTTTCCTTTTCAGCACTGTCCCTCATTGGTCTACTAAGCTTTGGGTCTGCAGGGTGGCACAGGTTCATAATTCTACCCGTCAGTGATTAAAGTGCCTCTTGCCTCTGTACCCCATATAGCCATTAGAATTGTGGGCAAATTACACAACCATTTATTTCCAGATTGTAGTACCATTTTTTTTAAGTCTTTCCTTTAGGGTTCTGTTCATTCTTTCTACAATTCCTGCCGATTTGGGGATGATATGGTACGTGAAATTTCTCCTCAACATTTAACATCTCACACATGCCTGTCATGGTCTTTCCTGTGAAGTGTGTGCCTCTGTTTGACTCTATGGTCTTAGGGAATCCCCATCTTGAGATGACTTCCCTCCATAGCGCTTTTGCTGTTGCTATTGCAGTGTCTTTCCTCATGGGTAAGGCTTCCACCCATTTAGAAAACACATCACTCACCACTAGCAAGTAACTGTACCCTCCAGGAGCGCTGGGCAAAGGGCCAACAAAGTCAATTTGTAGCCTTTCCCATGATCCTTCTGCCAACGGTATCCTGGACAGCACAGGCCTTTGTCCTTTTGGCCTTGGATTCATTTGTGCACAGATTAAGCATTGTTGTATAACCCTCACAACAGTGTCTTTCATGTTTTACCACCAATATTTTGTTTGAATAAACTTTAAAGTACCCTCAGTACCCATATGCCCTGTCAGCCTATGGTTCTCTTTGGCAATGTCCTTTTGATACTGACAAGGTACCACAAATCTAGGGCCGTCTGGGGTTTCTCTGAGCAACAAATCATCCTGGATACTGTAATATTGGGGTTTATGTGCTGTCTTTTCCCTAATGGAGCATTTGATTTGCTGTAAATTAGTCTTTATCCTGCTCTGCTGCTAAGCACGGTGTTGGTGCTTTAACCACAGGCAGGCATTCAAGCTTAAGATCCATTTTATCTCTGTCCTCACTGTCATGTTCATCCCAGGCCTGTCTTCCCTCAATATCATAGGGAGTCCACCTGGCCCCCATGACAGCTGACTCTTTGGCTAGTTTCTCTACCTCATTGTTGCCAACTGCAATTTCATCAATGCCCTTCTGATGTGCCTTCACCTTTATTATTGCTACTCTTTGTGGTTCTAAACAGGCTTTGTCCCAAATGCCCTTCAACACTGAACCATGTGCAAGTGTCTTCCCTGAGGCATCACTAAATCCTCTTGTATGCCACAAAGGCATGTATTCCGTTAGTGATCTAGTAACATAGGCACTGTCTGAAAAATAGCATTTGGGCCTGACTGAAAGTGAAAAATGGCTTCTCTTACCGCTTCCAATTCTGCTCTTTGAGCAGAGAAATTTTTTGGGCACTTAATGAGAATTTGTTCATTAGTTTGTGGACACCACATGGCGTACCCTGTGTGAAACTGTCCCTCTTCCCAATACCTAGATCCATCCACCCAAATTTTCAGATCTTCCTTTCCTGCTGTCTTAGGTCAATGTCAATGCCTCCAAAATAGCAAAGGGTAAATCTGGGTTTGGATTGCTTAGAGCAGGTTCCTGAGTGAGGCTGATCTTCAGTCTAACAAACGCTCCTTCATGCTCTTGCATCCACTCAAGGGGGTCTGCTTCCCGTGCCTCTCCTTTCAGGAGTTCATAGAGCGGCTTAGCTTTCTCAGCAAATACCTCTATGAAGTCCCTACAAAATCCAACCATCCCCAAAAACTTCCTAAGGGCTGTTTTTGTGTTTGGCCTTGGCAACTTCTGTATAGTTTCACACTTGTTGGAGTCAGGAATCCTCCCTCCTTTTGAAACTATGACTCCCAAAAATGTCACTGATGGCTTAAGTGTTGTCATCATGTCAGGCATTTTGGCGACAACATTTGTAATGGGAGGGGTACACTTGTTTAATGCCCTGTAGTCTAGAGTAGGGCGCCACCTATTTGGTTTCCGAACGGGCCATAAAGGCACATTGTTTGTAGACTGGCATTCCCTGATTAAATTTTGGACCAGCAATTCCTCAATTGTGTTTTTGATATATGGAATTGACTGGTATCTTGTATTGCCTCTGGGGAGGGGGATCTGGGCCTTCTACCACCCCCATCATATTTGACACTTTGCCACAAGATATCAGCCAATCCTTTATCCTCTGTTTTTAACAATGCAGCAGGGTCTAGAGACTCTGCACCCTTGATCGCAGCAATTCCATAGTTATCAATAACCATTTTAAGGCAGCCTTTATATTGTGATCCTTTCTACAACATCCAGTTACACATATCAAGAATGAGCCCATGTTCCCTCATTACATCTGATCCAATGATAGTACCCCCATGTGTTGGAGAAAAGTAAAAACTATGCTCCACACCTAGGTTTCCCATGCTTATAGTTACCGATACAGATTGCCTAGAAGGTACCAATTGTCCACCAAAGCCTCTTAGGAAAATACTTTTACCTCTAGGGTTCATGGTCAAATCCAAATTCGTCAAACTTACCGCTCTCCCCGTATCCATTAAAATATTTGTACGATGGCCCCCTACCGCACCCTGGATACGTGGTCTACCGCCTTTGTCCTTATCTAGCTGGCACACAAGGGACAACACAGGGGCCTGACATCCCTATTGTTTTACATAAGGATTTGTTGGTGGTGGGGCCTTAAATTCCTCTGGCAACTCCGCTATTGCTTTTCCTATCCTCCTGATTTCTTTCAAAAGTGGACCATAGAATGTAGCTTCAGGAGGCTGAGATACTCCATCAGCTGCATTATTTAATCCTTGATTTTGCTGCTGTTTTCTTGGAATAAAAGCTCTGTCATTGTTGCCTTTCAAGTATAATTGGAAAGTGGGATTACCTTAAAACTAACTTTTATTAGTCAATAGTTAAAATAATATGCCCAATAGATCATTTGGAGACTACATGCATAAGTAGTCAGACACCACCAATGAAAAATAAGTGGAGAGGAGAAGCAGGTGTGAAATGTAAACACTTGCTGGGAGGGTGAGTTTACGAAACAAAGGGATACAAATAAAGAGGGAGACAGGTACTGGGTCTCTTCCCCTAGTGTAGCCCCTGATTCTAACTCAAAATGATAACCTCACTATATGTCCCTTAGTGTCCCTTGCAGGCAATAACAGTGACTGCCCAGCTTCGTCAGAAATGCAAAGGTGTCACACATCCAAGAACATACAAATCAATTAGCATCAAGCAAAGACATAGTTCCGACGCGTTTCACTGGCAGTCGGCCAGGTCATCAGGGGACCTATATGCAAAACAAAGACAGAATATACGCATATACACAAATAGAGAGGGCGTCACCAAGTGTATTGGGGCCAGCCGGAGAAAAAGCAGTATTGTCCAACTGGTACTTAGCTTCTCAATGTGCAGCGGTTCAAGGTCCACTCCTCCTGCGTATGGCAGTGAGTGCCTATACCGGCGTTCTTTTAAACCAGCGCGGGCCTGAATAGATCCGCCCCTCCGGAGATCACATGCTTCGATCACGCGGGTCGTGACGTCACTGGTCACGAGTGCGCCGCGTCACAGAAAGGAGTCTGTGACGCGGCGCACTCGTGACCAGTGACGCGGCGTCACAGACTCCTTTCTGTGACGCGGGACTCCAACTAGAGGTGTGTCAGAGTAACCCCATGTCCGTACCCCTACAATTAAGTAGCAGTGATTCGGATAGCATTAGGGGGGCGGAGATATGGAGATGAGGGGCTGGAAGATAGGCTAACTCAACCAGCCCCACATATCCACATAGACATAATGGCATGAATAGCCAGATAAGGTGCGTCATTCCTATTGAGTCATAGAGAAGCGCTACCAAGGTATTTAAACAACAGGATCATTGAACAGGTCAGATTGGAACAATAGATATGTATATTACCCAGTAGTTTCTAGTACAATTGGATACACATAATGACAGCAGAAAATTAGAATAAGGGGACCTGGTGGGGCCCCCTTAGAGAAAACTAGACAGGTGGATTGGTCCCTATATGTGATACAAGGCATGGAAGGTATATACAGTGCATCGGCCGTATGGGAGGTGTTAGAGGAGGCAAATGGACAGCTATCATTCATCAACGAGATGACCTGGTCTCCTCAATAAAGCACCCAAAAGAAAGTTGTTCGTTTAAGCCATTTGGTTGTGAGGTCTTTAATTCAAATATCCACCAGGTCTCCTTTTGGAGGATTTTTCTGTCCCAGTTGCCTTCTCTTTTCAACGGAGGAACGAGTTAAAAAGCCATGAATGTCATGCCCTCGATTCTCCCGTTGTGGCTAGCTTCTACATGTTTAGCCAGTGGAGTGTCCCGACCGTTTCTGATGTCACCTAGGTGTTCTCCCACCCGTCTACGAAATTCCCGGGTGGTTTTGCCTATGTATTCTAGGCCACAGTGACATGTTGCCTTGTAGATCACTCCCCTTGATCTACAATTGAGGAAACACTTGATGGAATACATTTACATTACTGCAAAAGTCCCTACCCCTCATGATAAAGGGGCAGGCAACAAATCAACTGCAACGAAAACAGCCAGATAGTGGTTTAAGCCAAGTACCCGTGTTTGCATCGGTTTCGCTAAAGTGACTATGCACCAAGCGATCCCGGAGGCTGCGGCCCTTGCGATACGTGATTTGTGCATGTGGTGCAACAATTTGTCTGATGTCGGGGTCCAGGAGAAGGGTACCCCAATGTTTTGAGAACACTTCTCACTTCCCCTGCAGCACCATTATAAGTACCATTTTTTGGGGTGCAAAAGTTCTGTTCGACTTTTTAGTCAGGCTCTTTGATAGGCTTGCTTGAGGACAGAGTCAGGATAGCCCTTTTATCTGACTCGTAAGTCCCCTGCTTGTTGTTTATAATCGTTCACAGTGGAGCAGTTTCTCCTCATCCTTAGATATTTCCCGGTGGGGATTCCCTTTTTGAGGGGGAGGGGATGGTGGCTATTCCAATTCAACAAGGAATTGGTAGAGGTGGGTTTTGTATAAGTTTTAGTCACCAGTTCCCCCTGATTCCCTCTCATGATGACAATATCCAGGAATGGGAGGGCATCTTTTGTCATCTCATTGACATTGAGGATACACACAAATTGATGCAGGTCTTCAACCTCCCCCTTCCATAGTAGGAAGATGTCATCGATGAATCTGACCCATGTGACCACACTCTCCGTCACATGGGCCAGAAGGTCACCGAAGACTATGGTCCTCTCCCACCAGCCCAGGAACAAATTTGCATACGATGGGGCACAAGGGCTCCCCATCGCTGTGCCCCTGAGCTGGTGGTAGAAGACCCTCCCAAAAAGTAAATAGTTACCGGTGAGTGTAAATTCCAAGAGTCTCAAGATCAAGCAATTGTGTGCATGGAATTGCCAACCTCTGGTCATCAAGAATGTCTCAACTGCCCTCATCCCACATTTTGTGTGGGATGGAGGAGTAGAGCGCCTCCACATCAATGGAGGCCAGCCAGGTGTCACCTTCAACAAATATGCCTTCTAGACGACCCAGAAGGTCCCCTGTGTCTCTGATGTACGAGGGTAGTGTTTTAACAAAGGGGGCCAGAATGTGGTCGCTGTATATCCCTACATTTTGCCCTAAGCTATTGACCCCAGAGACTATAGGCATTCATTTAAGGGGTGTGACCCCCTTATGAATTTTTGGGAGACCATAAAATGTCGGTATAGTTGGGTGTTTTTTGTATAGGAAGTCAAATTCATCCCCCGAAATTAAACCCTATGATTTGCCTTCACAGATGATGGTTTTCAGTATTTTTTGGTATTTAGCAGTGGGGTCAGTCTTGATTATTTCATAGTTAATCTATATTTGAATGGCACAACCGCCAAAAAAAGGAATTGAATCCAAAAATAGAGTTGCTCAGTGAAGGGGCTGTCAGGCCACTATATAGGAAAAATAATATCCACGGCGCACTCATATATTTTGCACAATAGTATATATTTTATTATTGTTTGCCAACACCAACTTTATAGACCAGTCATCACGTGGAGTTAGGGCCAACGTTTCGGTCCACCCGGGACCTTGGTCACGGCCTATGATAATACAGATAAGTATATGGTATAAGCAGGATATTGGTTCACAATAGAAAGTAAACATATAGAAATTTACAACATAATGATATGTCTGATAGCTGTCAGTATATATAGTACCAATCACATTAGATGGAATCCATCTTACAGGTATTCAAAATAAATTAATAAATCAGTATATACAAAACTTAATCAAAATTAGAAGCCAATCTATATTGTTGTAAGTGATAGAAAAATATATCTGTCAACCTATCGGTCATATTTCAGAAAATACATGTGTAGGGTATGGTATACAACAGACATATTTGCATATAGACAACAGCACATTTGTGAGAGGATCATTGAGGAAATGACCACAGTCCTAATATAATATCTTATATATTATTCCCAAGACCATGTATAAGGATATTTAGACATACCTTGTGTTAAGTGAATGATGTGCGCTCGTTGGTGGCATAGAGAGGACTAACGGTAAGACGCCAGTTATATAGTATCTACCTCGTGTGTTCCGGCGTCTGATGTCACTGAATGTGCGCCTGGTTGTCTGTGAAACGCAAGCCATTCCATAGAGAGGCTGCGCATGCGCGCGGGGTATCCGCCTAATGTCTAATACGCTATTCTGATCGCATCTCTATGCCAGCATGCGCATAATCGCCGACGCTGATACGCACGCACGCAAGGGGTGCCATTCAGGTCATGCAGCAAAATAGGAATCAAAGTATATTACAAAATTAGGTATGCTAAAACGGGGTCTGACCTCAATGTTCCGCTATAAATTATACATCAAGTAACAAAAAAAGCAATGCTGTGTATACCATATGGCCATTTTGCCAAAGTTATTTATAGAAATCATAGCTTACAATGTTATATTGACTTGTTAGTCACAGGGTTGGATATAGTTAAATTAGTACAATTATAGCATTGATAATAAAGAGATTAAATCATACCTATACCTGTGAATCAACGTGTCTAAATAGAAAATATAATAAAAATAAAATTAGATACAAGAGTATAAGTTTCATGATAGTCAGATTTCATAGGCGATATATAAACAGACAAACAATATTTATTTGTATAGCGTAATTATAATAGCAAATCGAATTCTCGATTGAGCCCGTGTGGTGATAGTGTTCTGAGCTCATAGATCCAGAAGGACTCTCGTCTTTGTAATAAAAGCTTGCGGTTCCCTCCCCTTCTAGGCATAGGAACATGATCTATAACTTGGAATTGCAACTGGCTGATACTATGTTGCATCTGAAGAAAATAATATGGTATTGGAAGTTCTGCCTTTTTACATCTGATATCAGACTTATGCTTACAAATCCGATCTCGTATGCAGTGTGAGGTTTCACCTATATAGGCCAGGCCACAAGGACATTTAATCATATAAACTACGTACGATGATGTACAAGTATAGAAGCCCCTAATATTATAAGTTTTCCCTGAGTGGGGATGTGTAAAAGTATTACCTCTTTTAACGTTAGTATATTGGGCGCAATTCAAGCACGGAAATGTGCCATTTTTAAGAGGAGCTAAGGTAGTCTGAATAAATCTAGGTTTATATGAACCTATGTCCGCATGTACTAAAGAATCCCTCAGATTTCTTGGTCTTTTGTAACACATTCTCATAAGGTGTCCAAATTCAGGAATATCAGGATAGAATTTATTCAATAAAGGCCAGTGTTTCCGAATAATTTGATGTATCTTAGGTACAAATGGATGATATGTAGTGATGAACGGCAACCGTGGAGGGGAGGGAGACTTAATAAGTGCTTTAGTGGTATCGGCAATCTTCCTCAATTCCTTGTTCAGAAGTGATTGAGGATAGCCCCGTTCTAAAAATCTGTGAGACATTTCCTGTAGACGAATTTTCCTGGTATTGGGGTCACTCACGATTCGATTCACCCTAGTGAACTGTGACTTAGGTAATGAATTTTTCGTATTGAGAGGGTGGTTACTAGAAAAAAGGAGAAGGGTATTCCTATCAGTAGGTTTTTTGTAAAGATCTACCATAAGTTTACCATCAGGATTTTTAATTATCAAAGTATCCAGAAAGTGAATCGTAGAATCACTAATAGTAATGGTAAACTGTAGACCTGGTATAATATTATTAAGATACTGAAAAAAATTGTCAAAAGAATCGCGAGTGCCTACCCAAACCAGGAAAATATCGTCAATAAATCGACGCCATATTGTACAATGCTGTTGAAAGGCCGAATTAGAATATATATGCAATGTCTCAAAGTTTGCCATGTAGGCATTAGCATACGGGGGGGGGGCTACATTAGCCCCCATTGCTGTACCTTTTCGCTGAATGTAATAATTGTCTCCAAACATAAAGTAATTACGTTGCAATACCAGTTTAAGTAGGTCAATGCAAAAGACCTGTTGTTGCATGGACAATGACGAAGATTTGAGGATGTTGGATACACCCTGCACACCCCCATCGTGAGATATGGAGGTGTACAGGCTGCACACATCCAACGTCACCAAAAGAGCATCATGGGGAATAGGACCCAAAGTAGAAATGATACTTAAGAAATGAGTAGTATCAAGCAAGAAGGAATCAGTTTTCTGAATTAATGGAGTAAGAATCTTTTCAAGGTAAATAGACAAGGGCGATAATAGTGAATTGGTAGAAGCTACTATTGGCCAGACCGGAGGTTTTTCAAGATTTTTATGTATTTTAGGCAGCGTATATAGTACGGGCATCATGGGGTATTATATAATGTTATCTGGTGTGGAAGTAATGGACAGCAGCAGCGGTGCCCTTAAGGGAGTAGGTTCGGTCTCCTAAATATCTAAAAACAAAAGGTGCGGGAACCGCGCTCTAAATAAACAATAAGTGTCAGTAATTAACTCCTGCAAATACAGAAAACTGAAAACTCATCCAGTTACCAGAGGTAGAATTCGCTGGAACGTAATGTTCATACGAAGATACTACAGTTCTCCTGCTACTGGTCCATAGGTCTCGTACTGAGTCTCCAGCGACTATATCCAAGCTCCGAACCCAAATGAAAGAGGCAGATTTCGCTGAAACTTATTATTGGTACGAAAAGGAATCTCAAACACCTCCTGCTGGTCCACAGGTCTCTTGCTGGGTAACCAACCACTGAATCCAAGCACCGGACCTTCAAAAGGAATAAGACAGATGGTGCAATACCCTCGGTATCTTCAAAGGTAAGGAATTTATTGTACTTACAATTAATAAGATACAAACATGCACTTAGAAATGCCCGACACGGGTTTCGCTATTCGCTTCTTCAGGGGCTGCGGTACAGACGCCGCTACAAACCACGAGTAGAAGATCCCTTCCACCTCGGAACTAAAACGGACTTCGGTTATCAATAACATGTCAATCAAAATATCAAATGTCAAACATATAAAATGTGCATTAAAACAAACACATAATATCACATAAAAATACAAAAACATATAAATATAATATAAATACACATGTATGAAATGTATAAGAACATATATGTATAAAAATATAAAATTATCAGTTAAAAAGATATATATATATAAAACGGAAAAGGTATCATACGGATCAAGCCATGCAGACTGCTTTTATATCCCACTCAATGTTTAATCCTTGTGGCTGTAAGGTGTCCATCTCAAATATCCATTGCGCTTCTTTCTTATTAATTTGTGTGGCGGCATTACCTCCTCGCCAATATTGTTTAACCAATTCTATACCGCAAAATTTCAAACCACTAGGGTCTTTTTGATGAACTCTTTTAAAATGGGCAGAGACACTGTGCGTCTCCAGACCCTTTTTGATATTTCTAATATGCTCTGCCACCCGGACTTTCAACTTCCTTAGAGTCCTACCTATATATTGGAGCCCACAAGGGCACTCCAACACATAGATGACTCCCATAGTCTCACAAGAGATATTTCCCTTAATCTTTAAAACAGTTGCTTTAGAGGTAGACACAATCTCTTTAATTTTTGATTTTTTCTTCTCCTCCCTGGAGCGATTTTTGCAACAAGGGCAGAAGCCGCACCAGGTGAATACACTGCAGGATTTGATTGTACTGGGGACATCCTTCACAAAACTATGTACAATACGATTCCTAACAGTGGGGGCTCTTTTATAAATAAATGGGGTTTTTTTTGGAATAAAATCTCCAATAGTGCGGTCATTTTTCAGGACATTCCAGTTCTGATGTATGATCTTTCTAATCTGGGGGCAAATAGTAGAATAAGAAGTAGAAAAGGCAAATTGATATTTATCCCTCATACGTTCTGTGTGTTCACTAGAATCCTTATTTTATTTATTATTTTATCATTATCTAATTTTATTTCTTCCCTTTGTTCATATAGTATTTCCTTTTCATATCCCTTTTCAATGAACCGATCTACAATAATGCTACTTTGATTCTCGTAGTCTTCAATATTGGTGCAATTTCTTCTAATACGTTTTAGCTGACCTTTCGGTACATTACATAACCAGGGCTTATAATGGCAACTGCTCCTTTCTATGTACCCATTGCGGTCAGTTGGTTTAAAATAGGTTTTAGTTACAATTTTACTTTGTTCCAACCTAATCTCAAGATCCAGAAAATGGATAGCGGTTTTACTAATATCTTCAGTGAATTTTATATTCCATTCATTGGAATTTAAACATGAAATAAAATCCAATAATCCCTCTTCAGTGCCATACCAGATGCCGATGCAGTCATCGATATATCTCTTCCAAAATCATGGGGTATTCATTATGTAAAAAATTATATGTAGCTTTATCAATAGTGCCCTGATGTAATGCAGAATCTAATAATAAATTGATTTCTTGTTGTATTTTATAGTTCGGATTAGATGGAATTAACTCGTAGGTTTCTTTATCTGAAAGTTGGGTTTATATTTCATGAATATAGTATTTAGTGTCCATGACAACTATGGCTCCGCCTTTGTCGGCGGGTTTAATTGTAATACTGGTATCTTGCATAAGGGTTTTAAGAGCTGAGGTCTCTATGTTAGATAAATTGTGAGATATAGGATAGTTGCCTCGTTTCTGTAAATCTAATGCTATCCGGATTTCTCTATCGATTTAAATCAATAAAAGCCTCAATACGATGATAGTACTTAGGGGGCATGAAGTTACTTCTGGATCTAAGGCCCAGTTGAGTAATAGACAATTCATCATGAACACTTGATTTATCAATAGTATTAGACGGTAGAAAATGGGATTTCAATCGTAATGAACCGTAGAACTTATGAAGGTCTTGATTATTTCATAGGTGGCCTCATCTCCCAGGAGGTCCAGGCAAAGTTTTTTGTATTTGGAGGTGTCTAGGATGACTACATTGCCTCCTTTATCTGAAGGTTTTATCGTGACCTTGCTATCACGCTCCAAGTTCTCCAATGCCTTATATTCGTCTTTGGTACAGTTAAACTTAGGTTTATCAAAAGTAGGGTGTTTCAATTCCTGGGAGACCTGATTTAAGAAAACATCAATGCAAGAGGGGTCACCCACTGGTGGTAACCTAGTACTCCTATTTTTGAGTGTGGTGAAAGGCCCTTTCCCCTCCTGCACGGTGCTCTCACTTAGGCTAAATAGAAGTTTAACATCCTGTAAAATATCTGACGGAATCCCCATCTCTCTACTCTCCCGCCTATTGGCCAGGGCAAAATGTTTATGCCATTTCAGTTTCCTACAAAAAAGGCTCAAATCTTTGGTCCAATTAAAAAGGTTGAAAGATGAAGTGGGTACGAAGGATAAGCCTTTGTTGAGTATTGCCATTTCAGCCTGTCCAAGTTTTCTAGATGATAAGTTTAATATCGGGTCACAGGTGGTGGAGATCTCGGTTGATTGCAGTTTCTTAGATGGTAGAGGACTCCCTGTTCTAAAAAACGTTGTCCACTGTTTTCATATGCACCTCGTGACCCCCTTCTCTGCCCCCGACCTCTTCCGCGATTGATTTGGCCGCTTCGTTATCACTTTCGGAGATATCAGTTTCACTCGAAGAGACGTCAGAGTCCTGTTTCTTGGTTTTTTGTACCCCCTGGTCAATAGTGGTATATACCCGGTTTTCTCTGAAATCCTGTAGGTCTCTGTTGAACTGGCGGTGCTTTCGTTCCTTCAAGTGAAACTGAAATCTCTCAAGTGTGTTTTTTAATTGTTTTTCTTTATTGGCAAATTCTGGTTCCTGTTTTAATTTATTTGTTACCTCTATCTGCTCTTTCAGTTTAATATCTAAGGAGGCCAGATTTGTTTTCTCCTCCTCCAGTAGCAGGTCCATGAAGCGTAGGGAGCTTTTAGTTGCCTCCTCCTCCCATTTAGTCATCAACGTTGAGCTCCTGCACCTGCTCGCTGGAGTCAGAGTAATCCTTAAGCCCCTGGGAACTATCTGATGTTTCAAGTAGTTCTCGAGTGATTGTATCTCCCACCAGGAGCTGATCTGTTCCTAAAAGGTTTTTGTTAACTCCTTGAAGGCAGCTTTAAAGGAGGGGGTATATCTTTTTAGGGAGAGAGTTTTATCCAAAAAAACATCACCTGCTTCAGAAAGCCATTGATTGTTATCTAGACCTGTTGCCAAAAAGCCTGACATACCTAATATACGTGAATCAAAGTAATCACTTAACTGGGGTTAAACTAGTCAAATAGTAATAGAATTTATGGCACCCATAAATATTGTAAGTATAATTGGAAAGTGGGATTACCTTAAAACTAACTTTTATTAGTCAATAGTTAAAATAATATGCCCAATAGATCATTTGGAGACTACATGCATAAGTAGTCAGACACCACCAATGAAAAATAAGTGGAGAGGAGAAGCAGGTGTGAATTGTAAACACTTGCTGGGAGGGTGAGTTTACGAAACAAAGGGATACAAATAAATAGGGAGACAGGTACTGGGTCTCTTCCCCTAGTGTAGCCCCTGATTCTAACTCAAAATGATAACCTCACTATATGTCCCTTAATGTCCCTTGCAGCCAATAACAGTGACTGCCCAGCTTCGTCAGAAATGCAAAGGTGTCACACATCCAAGAACATACAAATCAATTAGCATCAAGCAAAGACATAGTCCCGACGCGTTTCACTGGCAGTCGGCCAGGTCATCAGGGGACCTATATGCAAAACAATGACAAAATATACGCATATACAAAAAGATTGTTGCCTTTCCTACTACTTCTGCATTCTCTCATAGTATGACCTGTATTTCCACATTTGTAGCACTTCCCCATAAATCTTACTTTGCCTTCATTCTTAACTATTTCTGATATTCTCTTCTGAGGTTTGTTGTCATTACAAGTCTCCTGAATCCAGTCCTTTAAAATATTTACAAAGGCTCGATAGGAATTTGCATTCCTTAAGGCAACCTTTGTTGGGTAGTCAACAAATGTGCATTTATTAGCCATTGAATAAAGAAAACTGCTGTCGTCAGGAGGCATGTCAGGACAGTTATATGTAGCACGAAATAGGGTCAAATACTCGCTACAGAAAATCATTGGGTCATCCCCTCTCCCTAATTTTGCATTCTCTAGGGCATTGGTACCTCTAGTATCTCTTCCTCCCATTACTCTCTGCAACTCTTTCAGCCTATCACTTGCATTTCCCCAGTTGGAATTGAGTTCCGCAGATAATCCTTTGTGAGTTCTCACAAAGCTGAGATGGGAGCCATACCCTAAACAAGGCACATGCATCCCTATTGTTGAGATTATACTGCGTAACCACAGCTTCCAGCCTGTTGGAAAGATTAATGGGTGAAGCAGTTGTATCAAATTTCCCCAATATTTGGCATAGGTTTGTTTAATCCTGTATAGAGTGTTGTGGATTGGATACTGAAGGGAATCCATGTTATACAACATGTAGAAGCTTATTTGTTTGTGTATCAGTTTCTGTTCTCTGTAAAATGAATCTGATCTCTTTGGCACTACTCCCGGACAATACCCCAAATATGGAAGTTCTGCTTCTTGCTCTATTTGCCTGTAGAATAGAACGTGTTAATATATGATAGGTTAAATAAAAAACTTACGTTGATATGCTAATAAAGGGGGTAAAACCCCCTCTATATAACCTGTGTGCACTAATAATAAACTTCAGGGCGTTCATTCAGTACATCATTGTTGTGTCTGTTATTACCTACTGAGTGAAACGCTCTCCTGACGTCAGAACAAGCCGATACTAGAAGTTCGGTACCAGGGGTAGCAAGTGGGACGTTGAGATTTCCTATCAGATACGATTGCTACCATGAATATGCAAACTATCTCTTCTTTGTCTGCTTCCGTCTGACACAGGAGTAAATAGAGAGGAACTATGATCTGGGGTTGATTGTGGCCCATCTGCAGTGAAAATAGGCTGCTCCTCCCCCCATTTACGATCTCTTTCCTCCTGCTCATGGGCACTGTACATGTGTGTTTGATCACCACATGATTATTAGCACTTTCCTGTGATCTCAAGGTCATACTACAATGTTCTTTATGAATCAGTTTAACATCATGCAATCGATCTTTAAGTACTTTTACAACATCATCATTCCTTGCTTCTTTCCCTTCTAAAGATGCAATTTGCAGATCTCTAAGGCCTCCTGCACACGACCGTATGGCTTTTTCAGTGTTTTGCAAGGATTCGTGTTTCCGTTTCTGTTCCGTTTTTTCGTATGGCATATACAGTATACAGTAATTACATAGATAAAATTGGGCTGGGCATAACATTTTCAATAGATGGTTCCGCCAAAAACGAAACTGAAGACATACAGATGCATTTCCGTATGTGTTCCATTTTTTTGCGGACCCATTGACTTGAATGGAGCCACGGAACGTGATTTGCGGGCAATAATAGGACATGTTCTATCTTTAAACGGAAATACGGAAACGGAATGCATACGGAGTACATTCAGTTTTTTTTGCGGAACCATTGAAATGAATGGTTCCCTATACGGAACGCAAAAAACGGCCAGTAAGCGAGGGGGGAAAAACGGTGGTGTGCAGGAGGCCTAAGTCTACATCTTTCCTCATACTCTTCTGTTGAACCAGCCTATCCACTTCCTCTAGAGATCTTCACACTCACAACCATCATTTCCAGCGCTAGCAGTAGCCACAGTGATTCCCTGTTGAACTCTATCCAGCTCACCCCTTAACCACTGCAATTCTTTTTGCTCTGCTATCTCTTTCATTTTCATCAGCATGCACAACATATTAGCCAGTTTTTCTTTCTTTGCTTTCTTATTCGACTTTCTATGTTTGCTATTTGCATTCTGCTCATCACATTGCTTTATCATATCATTAAACTGATTTGTACAAACAATGCTTTTAACACATCTTAAAACTAGCAGATGCATGTTTTTCAACAAATTTATTCACAATTTTCATTTTACTTACTACTACAGACAACAGAAACAAATACCACTAACTTACTACAGTCAGTAAATGACAATTAAAAATAAATATACCACAAATGTATTGCTACTAGTAAATACTAATTCATTACAAAACAAACAAACAACACCAGGGACACAGATTTCATAAAATCCTCCCTATGGTAATCACACTCCAAAACCACTATCAGAGTCTTGTGATTTACCTATCCTTGACTGACCGTATCTCATATACCTGATCAACTACAGATCCAAGATCCAGGCCAAGAGTGATCTCCTGTTGAAGCATAAGGCTACTTCCCCTTAACATGAGGTTCAGAGAGTTTACTCTTCCTCACTTTCTTCGCAGAGATGTCTGTTTTTTTCCTTTAGATCCTATGAGCACTTCAGTCAACAGGGTACTAACCCTAACTTGCCGGCAACACTTAACAATTCAACAATTCAACAAATACACAGGCCTGAATTTCATAGATTATTACTAACATACATAACATAACATTGCATATATACAATTCAAGTAAAGGAACTGCTACTCACCAATTAAACGCGTCCGTTTACTGATGCAGTATTTCCTCGAACTTCAGGATGATGTCTCAGGTGTTCCTTAGAATTCACGAACCAGCGTTCTACTTGTCCACCAATGACACTTCCCCTTGTTCTGTCTTTCTTTGCAGAGGTTTTGGTCCGGTCTCAATGCAGGATTTTCCTTGATCTTTCAGTAACTGAATAAAGCAGAATCAAACGTCTGGGTCCTTCGTAGAGGGCTGTTTTTCACGGTCCCGTCTGGGGTGCCAAATGTTATATCCAAGGGTTTCTGCTGACTATGCTTGCATGGTCTTGGAAAGATGAGGAATCCGGATTTAAGCAATGGCTTATTTAATCAATAAAAGTAAAGTAAAAGGTTACAAGATAAATGCATAACAGAGTATAAAGCAAACCTTCCTTCAACAGAGTATAAAGCAAACCTTCCCTCAATGTCCTATACTTGAAAAGAATATAAACATCACTAATAAATCCTAGTACTAGCTTCCCAATAATCAATATAAGAATATCTATCTATCTAACTAACTACCATTGATCTAGTGTGTGTATATATATATATATATATATATATATATATATACACTCACCTAAGGAATTATTAGTGCCCCCATACTAATACGGTGTTGGACCCCCTTTTGCCTTCAGAACTGCCTTAATTCTACGTGGCATTGATTCCACAAGGTGCTGATAGCATTCTTTTGAAATGTTGGCCCATATTGATAGGATAGCATCTTGCAGTTGATGGAGATTTGAGGGACGCACATCCAGGGCACGAAGCTCCCGTTTCACCACATCCCAAAGATGCTCTATTGGGTTGAGATCTGGTGACTGTGGGGGCCATTTTAGTACAGTAAACTCATTGTCATGTTCAAGAAACCAATTTGAAATGATTGGAGCTTTGTGACATGGTGCATTATCCTGCTGGAAGTAGCCATCAGAGGATGGGTACATGGTGGTCATGAAGGGATGGACATGGTCAGAAACAATGCTCAGGTAGCCCGTGGCATTTAAATGATGCCCAATTGAACACCCACAATTCCACCCCTTACTCCAGTATCTTCCGGCCTCCTTTATTACCATTCATCCAATGAACTTGCAGTCATCTGATCTGAGTCAACTCCTTCATATTGATGCAGTAACTGCCACCTTCCTGCGGATGGCGCTGGTGTCCTTGTAGTTTGCCTTGGGCCTGAGGCATGGCATATTGTTTCAGCTATGTCAACAGCTGTCCGTCCAAACTTCCTTGAGAATAAGACCTTTTAGGGCCGACAGGATGCCTACACCATTACAAATGCACAGTCCATTGTGTATAACACCGCAGGGGCTGGTTTCGAGTCATCAGGACAGGGGAAACGGGACCCCTATCTCATTTCCATTCTTATCAGTCAGATGCTTATTCACATTGCTATTGCAGCTTTCACGACAAGAAATAGCAAACTGTTCAGTCTTATTCAGATGCTGTTTACGACAGAATGAAAACAAGATGTTCAGGCTTATTCAGATGTTAGGCCTATTGACATTGCTATTTACACCAGGATGACAGTAGTCCATTTCTCCCCCACCAACACATCCAAGTCCATCAAAGTGTATCAACTTGTATCAAATTTATGGAATGAATATGGATGGGCACTCGTATATGGAGATACGTAGGACACAATTTATTATTAAAACTTAATTAAAAAAATACATTCACAATATAAATCAACAAAAAAAGATAAGTGATACAATGAATATAAATTGTATGGGCTGGGGTTGATATCCCAAATTGATTCCCACTTGTATTCACAGGACTATGAGGTCCTGGGAATCTGGATGGTATGATATAGGTGGGATAAATGAGACAATCAATCCCCGCTCCGATCAATGTTCATTAACTGTAATTTCACAATGTATAGTCACACATTAATAAAAGCATATTGGACCTATGGTTATATAATTGGTCCTAAAGGTGTTGCCGCTCAGTACATTCTATTTCAATTGTTGCACATAAAAGGTTTCCTCTATAATTGGTGGTTTTGTAAATTGTAACCAGTCTCTTTAAATATCCACAAGAAACTGTTGCGAATGTGACCAGTTCTTTTGTATCAATAGAAGACTGTTATATTCAAATCCAGGTTAGATCGCTGTGACGAAAGTCCTTAGTATATGATTTGTAATGCAGATCGTTCTTTCACATTACTTTTGTTTGACATGTCACAAACTTTACCCACTGTGTGGGCTTACCTTTGCCTGTAACCTTGCGGGGACTTGTAAGTAGATCTGTACTCCACGCTATATACCGGCTTGTGAAGTTGTTTGCGTCCCACGTGTCTCACCGCTGAGTTCAAAGTCCAGTTTGGTGTGAGAACACGTACCTTTCAGGCGCAGGTGGGTGACGTCTTCAGATCTTTAATGAAATAGAGAACGTTCTTGTTTCTTCAAAGTGCACTTGAGTTCATAGAAAAAAAGGGGTATTTATCCAAAGTTCTACGCCAGACGCGTTTCGGGGAGACGCTGTCCCCTTCCTCAGTGGCATAGCCCAATTTTCTAAATCCTTGTGTTTTTATACTGGTTTTGGGTCTTTCTCAAAAAGCGGTTCTGGATTAGGATTGCATCCTAAAGGCTGATCTCAATCTGGGTTGGAATTGTATCCCAAAAACTAGTCTGGATCTGTCTTTTTGCAATATTTTGAGCTGCTTGCGATTTCGATGCGGCTTTCTTTATCAAGGTGCATTTTTTTTCACCAAAGATGCGTTTTTTTATTTTATATTTGCAATTTTGTGTGTATATATAGTTGATTCCAATTAAAAAATACTTTTTAATATTTCATTATCATATTATTATTCACTATATATAAAGTATACTGCTATTTTGCTGATATATTCTCAAGATTATCCTTTTGTCTTCACCATAAGTGTCATATTAAACCTTAAGTGTCATATTAAAAGCAAATATATCAATATATTTTAAAAAGGTTTTAAAAAAGGCAATTAAAAAATAAATAGTATTAGTTACAGGATTTCATAATATAAATGTTTTCTCCCTACAGAGGGATCTTTCTGGGGTCATTTTGGAACATTTGCAATTCATCTGTATTTTCATAGGTTATATTTCTAATTCAATTGGCATAGGGTCCATTTTTAATATTTCTCATCTAGGATGATATTTCTAATTTCATGGCATCTTCATATATACACCCTGTACAGAATTATTAGGCAAATGAGTATTTTGATCACATCATCCTCTTTATGCATGTTGTCTTACTCCAAGCTGTATAGGCTCGAAAGCCTACTACCAATTAAGCATATTAGGTGATGTGCATCTCCTGTAATGAGAAGGGTTGTGGTGTAATGACATCAACACCCTATATCAGGTGTGCATAATTATTAGGCAACTTCCTTTTCTTTGGCAAAATGGGTCAAAAGAAGGACTTGACAGGCTCAGAAAAGTCAAAAATAGTGAGATATCTTGCAGAGGGATGCAGCACTCTTAAAATTGCAAAGCTTCTGAAGCGTGATCATGGAACAATCAAGCGTTTCATTCAAAATAGTCAACAGGGTCGCAAGAAGCGTGTGGAAAAACCAAGGCGCAAAATAACTGCCCATGAACTGAGAAAAGTCAAGCGTGCAGCTGCCAAGATGCCACTTGCCACCAGTTTGGCCATATTTCAGAGCTGCAACATCACTGGAGTGCCCAAAAGCACAAGGTGTGCAATACTCAGAGACATGGCCAAGGTAAGAAAGGCTGAAAGACGACCACCACTGAACAAGACACACAAGCGGAAACGTCAAGACTGGGCCAAGAAATATCTCAAGACTGATTTTTCTAAAGGTTTTATGGACTGATGAAATGAGAGTGAGTCTTGATGGGCCAGATGGATGGGCCCGTGGCTGGATTGGTAAAGGGCAGAGAGCTCCAGTCCGACTCAGACGCCAGCAAGGTGGAGGTGGAGTACTGGTTTGGGCTGGTATCATCAAAGATGAGCTTGTGGGGCCTTTTCGGGTTGAGGATGGAGTCAAGCTCAACTCCCAGTCCTACTGCCAGTTTCTGGAAGACACCTTCTTCAAGCAGTGGTACAGGAAGAAGTCTGCATCCTTCAAGAAAACATGATTTTCATGCAGGACAATGCTCCATCACACGCGTCCAAGTACTCCACAGCGTGGCTGGCAAGAAAGGGTATAAAAGAAGAAAATCTAATGACATGGCCTCCTTGTTCACCTGATCTGAACCCCATTGAGAACCTGTGGTCCATCATCAAATGTGAGATTTACAAGGAGGGAAAACAGTACACCTCTCTGAACAGTGTCTGGGAGGCTGTGGTTGCTGCTGCACGCAATGTTGATGGTGAACAGATCAAAACACTGACAGAATCCATGGATGGCAGGCTTTTGAGTGTCCTTGCAAAGAAAGGTGGCTATATTGGTCACTGATTTGTTTTTGTTTTGTTTTTGAATGTCAGAAATGTATATTTGTGAATGTTGAGATGTTATATTGGTTTCACTGGTAAAAATAAATAATTGAAATGGGTATATATTTGTTTTTTGTTAAGTTGCCTAATAATTATGCACAGTAATAGTCACCTGCACACACAGATATCCCCCTAAAATAGCTAAAACTAAAAACAAACTAAAAACTACTTCCAAAAATATTCAGCTTTGATATTAATGAGTTTTTTGGGTTCATTGAGAACATGGTTGTTGTTCAATAATAAAATTAATCCTCAAAAATACAACTTGCCTAATAATTCTGCACTCCCTGTATGTGTAGATGTAGAGAAAGGGGAGGCACATGTGGGGTAGAGGGAGAGTTGCAGTGCTGAAAAACAGCCTGACCTGCAACTCTACATCGACACCCACACGGACCACCCAAATCCTATAAGAAGCCAAATATTTCCAATTCTGCATTTAGACCCCTTGGTAAAAGGCTACCAAATTCATAGATCTTCCTAGATTCAGCCCTTGATAATCTCTCAATCTGGTTTCCTCCCCGCCAATGTTTATCAACCTTCTCCAGTGCCATGAAGGAGAGACCCATCGGGTCTTGGTTGTGCACTTCCTTGAAATGTCTGGACAGCGAATGTTTGTCATAACCTTTGACAATATTATTTAGATGTTCTGCTATCCTTCAAGGTACGTTTGGTTCGACCAATATATTGTCTCCTACATGGACACTGGATCAGGTATATGACATTGTTAGAATTACAGGTGAGGAAATGTTTAATCGTCATTGAATGAGAGTTTTGTGTGGAGATTATTGATGTTGTTTTTCTTGGGAATTAGTTTTTTTTACAACCTATACATTTCCCACATCTAAAGAAACCTTTTGGTTGAAGCAAGTTTGTTATTGGGCCATTTTTTTATTTCTCCTTTACTGAAGGGGCTACTTGAATTCCAAGATTTGGTGCTTTTGAATATATTATTTTGGGGGGTCGATGGTAGAAATTACCCTATAATTTTATCATTATGTAGGTGATGCCAATGTGATTTTATAATACGTTCAATCTGTCTTGCTTCGGTATTATGTGGCAGAATGATCCGAAAATTCATATTTTCTTCCTGTTTTTGTATTTTATGTATGGGTTCAAAGAAGCTCTTCCTATCTAAGTTCTTTACTTTTTCAAGAGCCTCATTTATGATGGGTTCTGGATAGTTTTTTTTCTTTGAATTGATTTTTCATAATACCGGCCTCTTCCTCAAATTTGTTTTCTTCCGTGCAGTTTCGCTTCAATCTGCGAAACTGTCCGAAAGGGATATTTGTTAGCCACCTTGGCAGGTGGCAACTTGTGAAGGGAATATATCCATTCTTGGCCGTAAGTTTGTAGAATGTATTACACACATATTTATTTTCTCTCTGTGTGATTTCAATGTCCAGAAATTCAACTCTTTCATTCCCAATGTTGGAAGTGAATTTTAGGTTATTTCTATTGTCATTAATCTTGCTAATAAAATTACCAAGATTTTCTTTTGTTCCACCCCAGATAAAAATAATATCGTCTATATATCGCCGCCATAGGACCAGGTCTGCCCCCAGTTTGGGGTCGATGAAATGCCTGGCCAATGTCTTGAGTTGCAATGTGTCCTGTTCTTCTTTAGCAGCCTCAATGGAAGAGGATATGTTCCCTAACTCTCTGCCTGAGCTCTCTGGATGTTAGGCCAACATATATAAGATCGCAGGGGCAAATTGCCTATTGTGGTGCATGTTATGGGGTGTGTGATCTTGTATTCCCTAGTGTGGCCCGAATCCCAGAAGTGTGTGGCCCTGTCCATGTTGGCACATCAAACACACTTGCCACACTCTCTACTACCCCAGGGTGCACCTTTTGTACCAAAGAGACCTGGAGACTTCTGCGTAATGGCTCCGAACTAAATGGTCCCTAATGTTTTTGGCTCTACGGTAAGTTATGCGCGGATACTGGGGAACCCACGTTTGTAATTGAGGATCCAAATGTAACACACCCCAGTATTTGGTTAGGACCGCCCGTACTTCTCTCCATTGTTTATGGTAATTCGTGATCAGTCGAATCTCATCCACAGAATCCTGTTTCCTTTTCTTGAACAGGAGATCAGACCTCTTTTCCGATTTAGCTCTCAAATACGCTTGATCTATGCATTGCTTATCATAGCCACGTTGCTGGAATCGGTGTCGTAAGTTCTCTGCTTGTAATTCAGAGAAGGAATCCGTGGAGCAGACCCTCCTCGCCCGAAGGAATTGGCCCACTGGTATACTTCTAATGAGGTTGTTAGGATGTGCTGATTGTGCACTGAGAAGAGAGTTGACAGACGTCTCCTTTCTATACAGATCCGTCCCCAAGAGGCCCCGCGAATCCACCCGAAAGACCACGTCCAGGAACTCCATATTGGTCCGACCCACCTTGAAAGTGAGTTTAATATTTTTGTTATTGTTGTTGAGCTCTCGAATGAGGACCCCAAATTCCTCCTCGGTCCCCTGCCAAATGATGAGCACATCATCGATGTAACGTCCCCAAAAGAGGACCTTGCTCATCATTGGCAGGGGATCCGTCTGGAGGATCTCCCTCTCCCACAGCCCCAGGAACAGATTTGCTTACGAGGGCGCACAAGACGCCCTCATCGCTGTTCCCTGGAGCTGGAGGTAGAAAGAGCCCCCAAACGTAAAAAAATTATGGGTCAACATGAACTCAAGCAGAGACAATATAAAACTGCACTTATCCTTACCCCAGTTGGTTGTCTGTAGGAAGAATTGTGTTGCCTCTAATCCATCCTGGTGTCGGATCGAGGTGTAAAGTGATTTGACATCACAGGTGGCTAACAACATATCAGGTTCCAACTGGATGCTCTCGACTTTCTTCAACACATCCATTGTGTCTTTCAGATATGAGGGAAGTTCCTCCACCAAAGGATGTAGAAAGTATTCGACGTATCTACATATAGGGTCAATCATGCCATTGGTTCCGGAGACGATCGGTCTCCCGGGTGGGTTCGACAGGGCCTTGTGTACCTTGGGGAGAAAGTAAAGTGTTGGAATCACGGGGTAGGCGGGTGTTGGAATCATTACCGGGGTTACAGCGTACACAACAAGGGAAGTGCGTCTTGACGCCGTCACTCTCGTGGGATCTCCGACTTGTACGGAGTGATGTCCCACCGCTATGTCCCATGTTGGTGTGATATGCGCATGCGCTGAATTGGGGTTGTACGTAGCAACCCACTCATGCGCAACTTCCGGGTGTGCGCTTGCGTCCGCCTCCCAGCTCGGCGATTATTCAGCACACCTGCGTGGTAACCTTTACTGCATTGGTAACCTGCGTGGTAACCTTTTATGGAAGTCCCCCCTGCAAGAGGACCTCCCACAGTATACAAACATAATAACCAATCACATTTACAGTCAGGAGATATTCCCAACAAATGTACACAACCCTCTGCCTGTGACACAATCAACAACACAATGGCATTGCCGGTGACACAATTAACAAAATAAAAATAATGAATCCAGGGGGTTTATAAAAGGTCACAATCTGGTCCAGGCAATAACAGGGGTTCTGTTACAATTTCAAGCAGAGTCCTTGTAGCACACAGTGGATTTTCTGCTGGAGTAGGGTTCCCACCCCTATCAATAATAAATTCAGAGACTCCAGCCAAGTTTGTGTAAAGTGCAATTCTGTTTTATTTAGCAAACAATAGTGGTTGCTACGGCAAAGTAAGTTGTGACGTTTCGGCGGATCCGTGCCTTCATCAGACTGCAGCAAGAGAGATAAATCAATAAATGAATGTACAGTGAATATATCAGGTATTTCCATCAGCATACATGATAGCGACTGTATTCTGTTTCTCTTAGATTTACAAACACATAAATGTAGAGATAAAAATAATAACACTTTGAAAATAACAAAAAAGAAAAAAAGCATGGAAAGATTATGCTGCTGAAGTTCAAGGTTGAGAACAAGGTCTATATTGGCAAGGACACAGTCAGTCATAGTCATCCTCTTATGAAAGAATAAGCATATCTGTAGTGCATTAAGTAAATAATCACAATAGGGATTAATACTGATATTGTAAAGCCAGGTGGCAGTACTTGCATAAATATCACCAGGTAAAAGGTTGAAATGATGTGACAGAGGTCGCTGGCAGGTTCTGTCTATGTGCCAGTAAGTAGGTTAGAAAATAATGGTCCAGATACTCAGGAGTGACTTACCCAGTGCCGCTTGAAGTGCAGAAGATCTCAGGTGTGGACACAGTAGAGGGAAAAACATGCGGTTGTACCGCTGAAGAGAAGAGGCACCATGTCTGGGGTCATTTGTGTGGGGATTTAAATACCCGCACACCTTCCCGCCGTTTCTCGCGCTTCCCGAACCGGAAGTGCGTCACGTGGAATGCAAGCTAAAGCCACCATGCGTTCCACCGACAGGAAGTGTCTGGGTGGAGCGCAGGGTGGTCCCGCAGATTCATTGCGATGAGTGGGATACATAAAACAGTGTGATATATGCTGGAATAGATTTATTAGAATGATATATGTGGGATTGTCCTTAGTATTAACGAAATCTATATGGTGCAACAGAGTGGAATGCATATTTGGTGGATAATGCGTTCTAACAGCCGGAAGTATATATGGGGAATGTCAGTAATAGGGTACAATATGGGATGGCTGAGTTCCTAGGCTGTTCTGCACTATAGGAGAGGAGAAGATATTATAAACTAGATGTAAGAGAATGGATATAATATTATATAGGTAAATAAGGAAAAATGAAGTACTCAGAAAGTGTCCGTGACTATGTGTTTTGTGTTTCAGCACAATAAGTATGGAGGCGAGGTCTGTGTTGTGAATAGGGAGATGAGATCCAGGTATCTATAGTAGTGGCGGAGTGTAGTGGAGAGTAGAGAAGATATCCAGAGTACGGATACTCTAAGTATTTGTTGAAGTGGAATGCAGGTGTTTATGTACAATAAGTATAATCTTGGAGGCTGGGTCTGTATTATATATGGAAAGATGAAGTGTAGGTATCTGTGGTCGGGGCGGAGTGTATTGAAGTATGGGGGAGATATCTAGAGAGTTGGGTAAATACTAAAAGTTGCGTGGAGGAGGACAAGATACTGCAATGGAACCGGAATAGGGTTGTGAGATAGTAACATATAACCAATAACATATAACATTATACGCCAAGACTTAGTGACTTAGCGACATGGGATAACTACACGTAGGACACGAAATAACAAACCACATAAAAGGATACATTCTGCGGCACTTGAGTAGTCCTGGAGAGTCAATGGGCCTGTGAAGAAAAAATGGGATTGGTTAATATATGGTCATGTGCATATACATTATAGTAGGGTTTGTATCTCATATTCCCTATTTAGACCCCTTGGTTCCATACTTTCCAATTTATGTATATCCAGAAGGCCTCTCTTTGTTTTAATAGTTTTATTCTGTCGCCACCCCTTCTTGGTGCTGGGATGTGCTCTATGACTTGGTACTTGAGTTGGGAGATAGAGTGTGAGGCCTGATTGAAATGGTATGGGACAGGGAGTAACAGATTCGGTTTGCGTATAGCGGATTTATGCTGGCATATTCTGTTCCGGATGGTTTGGGTAGTTTCACCGACATAAATGAGTCCACAGGGGCATTTGAGTGTGTAGACGACAAAGTCAGAGTCACATGTGAAAAAATCATTAATTAGAAATTGTTTACCTGTGTACGGATGTGATATACTATTGCCTTTTTGTACATGTGAACATTGTATACAATGGTGACAGGGAAATGTACCTTTTTTGGGGGTCCTGAGGAATGTCTGGCGAGATATCTTGGTGGCTGAGCCAATGTCTGCTCGGACCAATAGGTCCCGTAAGTTTTTTGGACGTCTGTTACACATAAGAACTGGATTCTTGAATTCCTCAATGTCTGGGTAAGCTCTGGCTAGGAGATGCCAATGTGATCTGAGACTATTCTCCATTTTTCTAACATTTGGATGATATGTGTGAACGAATGGTATACGTTTGCCCAGTGTACGGTTAGTATTGCGGGGATGTGTCGGTTGTCTGATTAAATGTGCGGGGTAGCCTCTCTCTCTGAAGCTTTCTTGCATTTCCTTGATCCTCTTAGTCTGAATGGGTTCCGTCTGTACTATCCTGTTAATTCTTTAGAATTGTGACATGGGAAGTGATCTTTTTGTATTGGTAGGATGAAAGCTTGAAAAGTGTAGTAAGTTATTTCTGTCAGTCGGTTTTCTGTATAGATCGGTTGTAAGACTGCCTTCCGGATTTTTGGTTACTAGTGTGTCAAGGAAATTGATGGTTGTTGGGTCAAAGTGAATGGTGAATTGGAGTTCTGGTGTAATGTGATTCAGAAATTTATGGAAATTAAGTAATGTCTCAGTTGTGCCTTTCCAGATACAGAAGATATCGTCGATATACCTTCTCAAGAGTTGTACATGTGTGGTGAAGGTATTGTCTGGGTATATGTGGGTTTCCTCAAAATCTGCCATGTAGCTATTGGCATATGGGGGTGTTACATTTGATCCCATTGCCGTCCCTTGTTTCTGTAAGTAAAATTGATCTTGGAATAAAAAGAAGTTATGGTGCAGTACTATGGAAAGTAGATCGTTGCACAGGGAAATTACATTCGGGTGTTTGTCAGTTTTCTTGAGGATTTTGTCCACCGCTGTCAGGCCTTTATGGTGCTGGATTAAAGTATACAGGCTGCATACATCCCAGGTCACCAGAATGGTATCTTGTTGTATCGGCCCCAGGTTTTTAAGAGTGTCTAGAAAAGCAGATGTGTCGAGTAAAAAGGATGTAGTTTTTTTGATTTCTGGGGTCAGTATTTTTTCAAGAAAGATGGACAGGGGTGAGAGGATGGAGTCGGTAGAGGCTACAATGGGGCGTCCGAGCGGGTTGAGCAGATTCTTGTGGATTTTAGGTAGGGTATAGAAAACTGGAATGATTGGATGTCTATTAATAAGGAAATTGGCTGTCTCTTGATCTATGGTGCCCTTATCAATGTATAGGGTAAGAGTGTCCTCGATTTTACGGGCTATATCTGCAGTAGGATTGTGAGTGAGTTTCTCGTAGATGTTTTCATCATTAAGCTGTCTCAGAATATCTGTTTATATAGTGGTCTCTGTCCATTGTGACTAGGGCCCCGCCTTTATCAGCTGGTTTCAAGATCTGATTTTTTTGTTTTGTTAGGTTTTTTAGTGCCTGTTTGTCTGTCTGAGTGAGGTTGCTTGTGAATTTCAATTCGTGTTTTTCTATACTTTTCCTGAAGGAAAACATGTCTTTTTGAACCAGTGATATAAAAGTTTCTACTGGTGGTTGGGTTTTTGGTGGCATATAGGAGCTCTTATTCCGTAATGATAAGTCTTTCACTGAGATGAGGGTATTGGGGCTTTGGGGAGTGGGTTTCTCTTTGATAGTGCTGAAATGGGTTGTCAGTCTAATACGCCTGAAGAATCTATGTAGGTCTAATTCTAATTGGAAAGTGTTCAGTATATGAGAGGGACAGAAAGATAAACCTTTCTCTAAAAGTGTCATGTCTGCAGGGCTAAGTGATTGGGAGGATATATTGACTACTAGTGACTGTGTCCTTACCTGAGATCTTGTGATTACTGTAGTCAGTTGTGGTCCTTGTGGATACGTTCCTATGTTGGATCTTTTTTGGGTTCTTGGAGGTCGGAAATCTGTTTGTCTAGATCGGTAGTGTATTGACTGCTGTCACGCAAAGGGAGGGAAATGGGAAGGCCCTGTCCAAGGGAGAGGGAAAGATGGTGACCCTTGACGTCCCTAGATGGGTTCCTCACCCGTACGCCGATCACGTGCCTAAACCCTGGCTTTCCCTATGATGAGTCCTATGTAGTGAACGGGGTGGTGGGATCCCTAGTCCGCACCACTGACATTAAGAGGAAAACACCAAGGAGAGGACAGACAAACATATAATCCCAGGTGGGCGACAACAGCAGACCACCAAGGCCCAACAGGGATCCGGAGGGTAACGTTCTGGAACAACAACCAGGGATCTCAGCTACACAGCTCCAGTGGGTCAGTATAGAAGTCCAGGCAGGAAGCTCTATATCTGGCAACCAGAGAAGTGAGAGATGGGAATATAAGGAGGTTGGGATTGCTGGACAAGAAACAGCTGAGGAGGAGAAGCTACGGATCCCTGAGTGTGCCAAAAAGGATTGCAAGGCAAACCCAGAAAGCTACCATTAATAAACAGTACTGTCTTTAGACATAGAGTGCGCAGCCACCCGCTGCGACTTCCTGACCCCGGGTATGACGGAGTCAGGCGTGGCTCTTGACACCCTCGTAACAGGTAGCTCGGGTCTCAGTTGGATCCTGAGTTGGAGGAGTCGGTTGAGGAGGATCTCCATCTGGTGTTGGTAGAGGGGGTATCGGGCCATCGGTAGACTCTGCTTAGACGGTAGTCTTCAGTGTCTCTACGGAATTTATTCCTTTTGGTGTGCTCGATTTCTTTTCATTGAGTTGCCAGATGTGTTCTCAGTTTTTCCAATAGTTTATCGTAGTCTTCTTGTGAGAGTATTGCTTGAAGCTGCTCCTCCGTGCTTTTGATTAATTCTTTTGTATCTAGGATAGCTTGTTGTAGGAAGGATAGGGTTAAAGTCATTATATCAAAAGAACATTTGTTCAGTATTTGTTCAAACTTGGAACAATAGTCCCTGTTGGTCTTGTCCGTATCCTCAGGCCACGCGGTATACGTTTGACTTTGAGGTATTCGGCCATAGTTACGCTGTGCAATTCAAAGCTTAGGAGTTTTCTAGATTCTCTTTCCAGGTCTCTAGCCTTGAACTCAGACCTTGGTGTTTGTAAAAAGTCACTTGTTAAGGTGACTTTTGATAGGATAGAACTGATTTCATCATCTTGGTATGAGAGCGTGTCGCTTGTCATGTTTCTGCCACGGTGCTTCACCAAGTTAGGGATTCTTTATAATTTCAAGCAGAGCCCTTGTAGCACACAGTGGATTTTCTGCTGGAGTAGGGTTCCCACACCTATCAATAATAAATTCAGAGACTCCAGCCAAGTTTGTGTAAAGTGCAATTCTGTTTTATTTAGCAAACAATAGTGGTTGCTACGGCAAAGTAAGTTGTGACGTTTCGGCGGATCCGTGCCTTCATCAGACTGCAGCAAAAGAGATAAATCAATAAATAAACGTACAGTGAATATATCAGGTATTTCCATCAGCATACATGATAGCGACTGTATTCTGTTTCTCTTAGATTTACAAACACATAAATGTAGAGATAAAAATAATAACACTTTGAAAATAACAAAAAAGAAAAAAAGCATGGAAAGATTATGCTGCTGAAGTTCAAGGTTGAGAACAAGGTCTATATTGGCAAGGACACAGTCAGTCATAGTCATCCTCTTATGAAAGAATAAGCATATCTGTAGTGCATTAAGTAAATAATCACAATAGGGATTAATACTGATATTGTAAAGCCAGGTGGCAGTACTTGCATAAATATCACCAGGTAAAAGGTTGAAATGATGTGACAGAGGTCGCTGGCAGGTTCTGTCTATGTGCCAGTAAGTAGATTAGAAAATAATGGTCCAGATACTCAGGAGTGACTTACCCAGTGCCGCTTGAAGTGCAGAAGATCTCAGGTGTGGACGCAGTAGAGGGAAAAACATGCGGTTGTACTGCTGACACACTCCAGCCACATGAGGTCTAGCATTGTCTTGCATTAGGAGGAACCCAGGGCCAACCACACCAGCATATGGTCTCACAAGGGGTCTGAGGATCTCATCTCGGTACCTAATGGCAGTCAGGCTATCTCTGGCGAGCACATGGAGGGCTGTGCGGCCCTCTCTAAGAAATGCCACCTCATGCTGGAGGATGTTGCAGGCAGCAGAACGTCTCCAGACTCTGTCATGTCTGTCCCATGTGCTCAGTGTGAACCTGCTTTCATCTGTGAAGAGCACAGGGCGCCAGTGGCGAATTTGCCAATCTTGGTGTTCTCTGGCAAATGCCAAACGTCCTGCACGGTGTTGGGCTGTAAGCACAACCCCCACCTGTGGACTTCGGGCCCTCATATCACCCTCATGGAGTCTGTTTATGACCGTTTGAGCAGACACATGCACATTTGTGGCCTGCTGGAGGTCATTTTGCAGGGCTCTGGCAGTGCTCCTCCTGTTCCTCCTTGCACAAAGGCGGAGGTAGCGGTCCTGCTGCTGGGTTGTTGCCCTCCTACGGCCTCCTCCACGTCTCCTGATGTACTGGCCTGTCTCCTGGTAGCGCCTCCATGCTCTGGACACTACGCTGACAGACACAGCCAACCTTCTTGCCACAGCTCGCATTGATGTGCCATCCTGGATAAGCTGCACTACCTGAGCCACTTGTGTGGGTTGTCTCATGCTACCACTAGAGTGAAAGCACCGCCAGCATTCAAAAGTGACCAAAACATCAGCCAGGAAGCATAGGAACTGCGAAGTGGTCTGTGGTCACCACCTGCAGAACCACTCCTTTATTTGGGGTGTCTTGCTAATTGCCTATAATTTCCACCTGTTGTCTATCCTATTTGCACAACAGCATGTGAAATTGATTGTCACTCAGTGTTGCTTCCTAAGTGGACAGTTTGATTTCACAGAAGTGTGATTGACTTGGAGTTACATTGTGTTGTTTAAGTGTTCCCTTTATTTTTTTGAGCAGTGTATATTACTATCATCAGCAAAATACTAGTTTAAACATGACAGATTAACACTCCTGACGTGTAATTTATTTTATTTATGTATTAGCCATGTGATAACAGTTCTGAAACATCTATTGTTAGGGCTCAATGTTGCGCCATTCCTTTCTGAATTCTAACATCGTAATTAAGAATTCATTTCTATTAGCTTTCTGTTTTAAAAGGGTGCAGAGGGGTAGTTAACAGGTTGGGGTCGCGTACCTGCACTGACTGAATACAATGAGTGCAGGTATACCCCCCCCCCCAACTAGTAAACACCTGTCTGTACCCATAATTATTATTAAAGGCTAATAGCAATTCTATTATAACTTCTAGCAGGAATAATAAAGGAACGCCAATATATAAACAGTCAGAAGAAAAGATGCTCCTGAATTGTAATTACATGGGGAATACATAAAGCTATTTAAAAAGCCATGTCAGGAGTGGTGACAGGTCATGTTAAAACTAACCAGCATATTACATATGTGGTCAGGTAGCTACATTATGGAAATGAGAAGTGGCATAGCTGGTCATAGCAAATAATGCGATTCCACTAATAATGTAATGTAATAATTTGCTACTACTTATGCAAATGCAAGGAGAAATCGGATTGGTAGCTATAGTCAACTATGACATTTCTAAGTTGCACATTGGGACAAATGACATTACCCACATAGTAAACATACAGTGTGTATTGAAAAACATGTAAGACGCCATTGTTTATAATTTACTTACGGACGAAGTTCTATCAATGGGCGCAGGAACATCAGTTGTTCGGAGAAGTAATAGGGTCTTTTCCTGGCCCCAGACCCACTGCAGCCTTCCTGCTGAATTTGTTTTCAATATTGGTCCCGACAGCTCCTTCAGCGACTTTTCACTTCATCAACTTGTACTTTAAAAAAAACACGAAAAAAAAACAATTGCCACAGAATACAATCTTACAGAAGATAGCGTATGCCATGTGCTATGCTAGGGAGGACAGTGTATGCCATGTGCTATGCTAGGGAGGACTACGTATGCCATGTGCTATGCTAGGGAGGACTGCGTATGCCATGTGCTATGCTAGGGAGGACTACGTATGCCATGTGCTATGCTAGGGAGGACTGCGTATGTCATGTGCTATGCTAGGGGGGACAACGTATAACATGTGCTATGCTAGGGAGGACTACGTATGCCATGTGCTATGCTAGGGAGGACTGCGTATGCCATGTGCTATGCTAGGGAGGACTGCGTATGACATGTGCTATGCTAGGGAGGACAGCGTATGCCATGTGCTATGCTAGGGAGGACAGCGTATGCCATGTGCTATGCTAGGGAGGACTGCGTATGCCATGTGCTATGCTAGGGAGGACTGCGTATGCCATGTGCTATGCTAGGGAGGACTGCGTATGCCATGTGCTATGCTAGGGAGGACTGCGTATGCCATGTGCTATGCTAGGGAGGACAACGTATGCCATGTGCTATGCTAGGGAGGACTGCGTATGACATGTGCTATGGTAGGGAGGACTGCGTATGACATGTGCTATGCTAGGGAGGACTGCGTATGCCATGTGCTATGCTAGGGAGGACTGCGTATGCCATGTGCTATGCTAGGGAGGACAGCGTATGCCATGTGCTATGCTAGGGAGGACAGCGTATGCCATGTGCTATGCTAGGGAGGACTACGTATGCCATGTGCTATGCTAGGGAGGACTGCGTTTGCCATGTGCTATGTTAGGGAGGACTGCGTATGCCATGTGCTATGCTAGGGAGGACAGCGTATGCCATGTGCTATGCCAGGGAGGATTGCGTATGACATGTGCTATGCCAAGAAGGACAGCGTATGCCATGTGCTATGCCAGGGAGGATTGCGTATGACATGTGCTATGCCAAGAAGGACTGCGTATGCCATGTGCTATGCTAGGGAGGACAGCGTATGCCATGTGCTATGCCAGGGAGGATTGCGTATGACATGTGCTATGCCAAGAAGGACAGCGTATGCCATGTGCTATGCCAGGGAGGATTGCGTATGACATGTGCTATCCCAAGAAGGACTGCGTATGCCATGTGCTATGTTAGGGAGGACTGCGTATGCCATGTGCTATGCTAGGGAGGACAGCGTATGCCATGTGCTATGCTAGGGAGGACAGCGTATGCCATGTGCTATGCTAGGGAGGACTGCGTATGCCATGTGCTATGCCAGGGAGGACAGCGTATGCCATGTGCTATGCCAGGGAGGACTGCGTATGACATGTGCTATGCCAAGAAGGACTGCGTATGACATGTGCTATGCTAGGGAGGACTGCGTATAGATTGTCCACTTTACTTACCCAACCTTTGCCGACTGTGGCCTGCAGTATTTTCCCAAACGGTGTGAAAAAGTTCCTTTGTAATTTGATACCATGCATCCTCCTTCTTTGAGTGGTCCATATATTCACCTGGTGTTCCAGATGCATGGTCTCTCCTCGATCAGGATGATCATATTGTGGACATCCATGGCTTTTGGGGCCTTTATCATTGTGTCTTTTGCTCCGCAAGGGCAATCCAAAATTCCTCCTTCTCTCCTGACCATGCGGGGCCTGGGACCATCCGGATGCAATGAATATAGAACATGCTGCGATTTTCACGAGACACAGAACTGATGCGTGAAAAACAACGATCATGTACACCGACCCATTGAAATGAATGGGTCAAGATTCAGTGCAGGTGCAATGCAATCACCTCACGCATTGCACCCGCACGGAATTCTCGCCCGTGTGAAAGGGGCATTACAGGTCAATGTTAGCGCCAAGAAGAAGCGCACTCCTTTTACACCGTCATCAGCTGATTCCACATAGATGTCTACAGAACCTGTTCTATTAACCCCTTATACAAGTAGAGCCCCCCGACAGAGTGCAGAGGGTGTCAGCAGTAAGATTGTGTTGACGTTACTGATTATTTTGCCCTTCCTCTGATCCGTCAGAACAATAACCCACAAAAAAAGGATCCTGTCTGTGGAGCATCCGCCTTCCCTCAGTCAGCATTTGGTCAGTAATCCATCAGTATTGCTAAAGCCAAAAAAAAACAGGAGTGGATCCAAAACGGAGATGACACGTGAATGGAATATTTGCATGTCTTCTGTGTTTTGTGCCCACTCCTGCTTTTGGCTACTAAATCACAAGCCAATTCTGATGGGACCATACAGGCCTTACAGCTGCTACACAGACAGGATCCGTCTCATTTTTTCTTCCTTCTGACAGATCAGAAGAAGGGTCAAATAAATAATGATGTCAGCCAATCCAAAAAGGCAAAATAGTGGCCCGGGGAGGGTGGGAAGAGCATGAGAAGTCCACAGAGTGGCCCTATGACATAGTGGTGAGGTGGAAGCAGCATGAGGAGACCACAGAGTGGCCCAATGACAGGGTATGGAGGTGGCAGCAGCATCAGGAAGAGGCCACAGAGTGGCACAATAACAAGAGATTGTGGAGGCCACAGAGTAGCATGATGACGAGAGATTGTAGAGGTGTCAGCAGCATCAGGAGGCCATAGAGTAGCTCGGCGACGAGAGATTGTGGAGGTGGCAGCAGCATGAGGAGGCCACCTCGGCTCGGCACGATTTAATAATACACATTCTCCGGCACAAGATGCTTGGCAAATTGATTGTCCAGATAATGGCGAATTTAAGTTTAGTTTCTTATAATTTTAATCAAGTTTTGGTTCAATTTAATATTAAATATTTAATAAATTTTATTTAAAAAAATTAAGTGTTGCCTAAGACGGGAGAGAATTGGCCAGTCTTCTGGTTATTCGAGAACGTGGTTGCGATGGAGAAAGCATTCCAAAAAACAATTTCTCTCCACCTGGAGATGAATCCTGTCAAAATTGATGCAAGTGCAGTATCGGCTGCTCATAGATCCAAATACTTCTGGGGGAACCTGCCTGGCATGAACAGGCCTCTAGTAGCTACAGACAATAAGACAAAGCTTCAAGATTGCTTGGAGCCCAGAAGAGTCGCTAAGTTCATCAAGATTCAAACCATAACTACCAGCCCCTGATCTCTTCTTCAGGGAAAACATCACGAGTTCCCAGTCATCATGGATGGGAAGGAGGACATCCTGTGGTGCACGGAGATGGAGAGGGTTTGTAATATACAGACGTCTCAAAAATGAACCGCTGCTCCCGACAGAAGCTCCTGGGAAGGTCGTGGAGCGTCCCGGTCATCCGGCATCTATTCGCCCGGCTGAAGGAGTATTTTGAAAGTGTTGAGGCCACATGGGGCCCCCACGCTGCAGATTTATCATGGAGACACCGGATTTTATAGAATTACATTATATAAAGAAAAAAAATGAACCCCTTTTGTCACCCAGCTCCCAAGTGGGATCAGCTACATCATCATCATCGAGTACTGTCTGCACATCACTGATTTCCTCCTCAACCATCTCTGGGTCAGGAGCCTGACTGCTCGCAACACCAGCTTTCCACTCCACTCTCCTCATCACTACTTGCCCGCCTAGTGGAGGAAAGGACAGAGGCAGGTTGAGGACAAGTGAGGGCACAGGGCCTGCTCCACGGCCATGCCAACTAAGGGTTTTGTCTGACAAACCCACTGGCTCTTGGCTGGGGGTGTCTGATGTCACTTGCGATGAAGTCGAAGATCGAGTCAACCACTCAAGAACCGCTGGGTTGCTGGTCACGACACGACCGCTAGCATAGACTGGGAGCTCAGGCTTCTCGAAGTGACCCCTGCTGCCACGGCCCCTTACTCTGCTGCGACCTCTGCCTGCACCAGAAACATTTAGGCCTCTGACACTCCCCTTGGCAGGGCCTGGCACTTCTCTGGCTAACATACTGTTAGATCAAATAAATAAAAAGGAAATTAAAACACCCCACAAAAGCCTTTACTACAGATAACTGTACCGCTAAGCCGCAAATATTTTTTCTTTTTCCGCTAAAACACCCCACAAAAGGCTTTACAAGAACTAACTACACCACTGAGTGGCAAATATATTTTTTCTTTTTGCGCTAAAACACCCCACAAAAACCTTTACTACAGATAACTGCACCGCACAAGGGCAAATAAGACATATAAATATTTCCTTGTAATAATTCCTGTTAATGGCTATATCACACAGCACTTGCACCCTAATAAAAATGGTTTGCTGGAATGACAGAGCTGTAAAATGGGAATTTGGATCCTGTATAATAGTAATTAGTGTTGAGCACTCTTACGTACGCACCCGCGTCTCGCAACCAGGGATGGGTCTGCCAGGGGCCCCAGACTACCTCCAAGCTCTCACTCCACGCACGCCACACACTCAGGCTGCTAAGTGAGTGTAATTCACCCCCAAACACGTACAGACTGAACACCCCAAACACCAGCTGCCACCACCGACTTTAACGTAAGCCGGAAACGTTGCACGCTCCATGTACAGTTGCAAGAAAAAGTATGTGAACCCTTTGAAATGATATGGATCACAAACACGTAGCATTTCATCATGACGTATCCAACCATAGAAATCATCAATTATTACAGACTTCTGCGGATTATAGCCATCCCACCATTCACCACGTGGTTTATAATACACGTCATCTTCAGCTCGTTCGCGGGCAAGCCCAGACTTGCCACATCCGGACACGCCCACGATCACAGTCACATGGGTTTTGAAGTCACGCTTCTTGATAAGTCTCATAGTCATAGCATAGTCCCGTAGACCTTTACCATAGCGGATATATTCGCATGGATACGCTTCAGCACACTGCCGAAAGTCTCCTGCAGACTGGACCAGCATCGCCGCCGCCGCCGCCTTTAGATCGGAACGCTGACCTCGTCAGCTTTTGCCCCCTTTGCTGTAATAACGTTGGTTGGACGTATCATCAGATATGGCACGTTCAAGGTGAGCACGAGTCGATAAACATTTTTTCAGTTGATCCATACGTTTCCTCTTTTTTCCAAGATTCAAATATCCTTGAAGATGTGGAGTCCCATTTTCACCGACTTCCTCGCCAATTATAGCGTAACTAGAGTTGATCTCAGCAAACTCCTTAATATGAGTAAATTCGGCCTCTGTGTAATTATTAAGGGTAAAGCACCAACGGCCGAACGGATTATCACGGGCATTGGCGTGTCCGGATGTGGCGGCGGCCGTTGTAGTGCTACAACCTTCTCCTGGGTCTGTGGACATCTTTCTGGTGCATAGGTTGGTGCAGAGGTGTGCGGTAATACTATACGCACACCTCTTAGGTCATTTCCGGTACTAACGTCACTCCCGTTTTCTCCGCAGGTATCGCTATTATAAAAGACGACAACCTATGCGGCGCATGCGCAAATTCAATAGAAGAAGATATGGAAGAAGAAGAAAATTCAGCAAACAACGTGTGGTTTACACAAGACACATAAAATTTGATACTTATACCTTTGCAGAAGCTGGAACTATAAAAGAGTTCAGTTACAAAGGAACAGATATCCCTCAAATAGTACCTTATTTAAAGTACTTTGACCAATTTACTATTAGAAAAATAGTAGTAAAATTCCTACCTAATATTACAAATAATACAGCTGAATTCCCTAAACATGTCACGGGTGCTAGTTACCTGGATTTCGATGGAGCTTCTTGTACTACTGCTGCATTAGACAGCGCATGTACCAACTCAACTACAAGGATATTCCGTTCAAACCAAATTCATACAAGAATATTTAAACCTAGAACTGAAATAGCTGCTGAAACAACATCTACAGCAAGATGGATACCTTCAGCTAAATGGTTATGGATGGACACAAAGCATATAAATGAAACGGTCTGGAGAGGACTAGTGGTGACAACAGATCAATACAGTAAAGCAGGAACTCAATTGACAACAATGAAGGTCGTTGAAAAGTTCTATATCGCTATGAAATATAAACTTTAATGGAAGACCCTCGCGGACTCTTTTCGCTCGTCACGCATCGTTCACGGCCTCGCTCCGCTCGGCTCTTTTCTATTCTGACTCTATGCCGTAGTGGACTTAGGGGATACGAAATTGGATTGTAAAGAATGATGAGACTCTGTATTATGTGAATATTGTTTATTGTTTAATAAAGAATTCAAAAGTTTATTCGATACAAACAATTCTGAGACCAATCAGAAAATTCATTAACATCATAAATCAAATTTTCGTTTATACGCCTATGTAAAGGCTCAGGTGTGAAACGTTCAAACTAATACCACTCACACACATGAATGTTTGATGTTATATATATATTTGGAGAGTTGAATTCTGAAAAACCACCATTGATGGGAACCTTATGAGGATAACCTTATGAGGATAACGATCACAAACACGTAGCATTTCATCATGACGTATCCAACCATAGAAATCATCAATTATTACAGACTTCTGCTGATTATAGCCATCCCACCATTCACCACGTGGTTTATAATACACGTCATCTCCAGCTCATTCGCAAGCCTAGACTTGCCACATCCGGACACGCCCACGATCACAGTCACATGGGTTTTGAAGTCACGCTTCTTGATAAGTCCCATAGTCATAGCATAGTCCCGTAGACCTTTACCATAGCGGATATATTCACATGGATACGCTTCAGCACACTGCCGAAAGTCTCCTGCAGACTGGACCAGCATCGCCGCCGCCGCCTTTAGATCGGAACGCTGACCTCGTCTTATCGGTGTACCGAACTCCCAGCTTTTGCCCCCTTTGCTGCAATAACGTTGGTTGGACGTATCATCAGATATGGCACGTTCAAGGTGAGCACGAGTCGATAAACATTTTTTCAGTTGATCCATACGTTTCCTCTTTTTTCCAAGATTCAAATATCCTTGAAGATGTGGAGTCCCATTTTCACCGACTTCCTCGCCAATTATAGCGTAACTAGAGTTGATCTCCGCAAACTCCTTAATATGAGTAAATTCGGCCTCTGTGTAATTATTAAGGGTAAAGCACCAACGGCCGAACGGATTATCACGGGCATTGGCGTGTCCGGATGTGGCGGCGGCCGTTGTAGTGCTACAACCTTCTCCTGGGTCTGTGGACATCTTTCTGGTGCATAGGTTGGTGCAGAGGTGTGCGGTAATACTATACGCACACCTCTTAGGTCATTTCCGGTACTAACGTCACTCCCGTTTTCTCCGCAGGTATCGCTATTATAAAAGACGACAACCTATGCGGCGCATGCGCAAATTCAATAGAAGAAGATATGGAAGAAGAAGAAAATTCAGCAAACAACGTGTGGTTTACACAAGACACATAAAATTTGATACTTATACCTTTGCAGAAGCTGGAACTATAAAAGAGTTCAGTTACAAAGGAACAGATATCCCTCAAATAGTACCTTATTTAAAGTACTTTGACCAATTTACTATTAGAAAAATAGTAGTAAAATTCCTACCTAATATTACAAATAATACAGCTGAATTCCCTAAACATGTCACGGGTGCTAGTTACCTGGATTTCGATGGAGCTTCTTGTACTACTGCTGCATTAGACAGCGCATGTACCAACTCAACTACAAGGATATTCCGTTCAAACCAAATTCATACAAGAATATTTAAACCTAGAACTGAAATAGCTGCTGAAACAACATCTACAGCAAGATGGATACCTTCAGCTAAATGGTTATGGATGGACACAAAGCATATAAATGAAACGGTCTGGAGAGGACTAGTGGTGACAACAGATCAATACAGTAAAGCAGGAACTCAATTGACAACAATGAAGGTCGTTGAAAAGTTCTATATCGCTATGAAATATAAACTTTAATGGAAGACCCTCGCGGACTCTTTTCGCTCGTCACGCATCGTTCACGGCCTCGCTCCGCTCGGCTCTTTTCTATTCTAACTCTATGCCGTAGTGGACTTAGGGGATACGAAATTGGATTGTAAAGAATGATGAGACTCTGTATTATGTGAATATTGTTTAATAAAGAATTCAAAAGTTTATTCGATACAAACAATTCTGAGACCAATCAGAAAATTCATTAACATCATAAATCAAATTTTCGTTTATACGCCTATGTAAAGGCTCAGGTGTGAAACGTTCAAACTAATACCACTCACACACATGAATGTTTGATGTTATATATATATTTGGAGAGTTGAATTCTGAAAAACCACCATTGATGGGAACCTTATGAGGATAACCTTATGAGGATAACGATCACAAACACGTAGCATTTCATCATGACGTATCCAACCATAGAAATCATCAATTATTACAGACTTCTGCTGATTATAGCCATCCCACCATTCACCACGTGGTTTATAATACACGTCATCTCCAGCTCATTCGCAAGCCTAGACTTGCCACATCCGGACACGCCCACGATCACAGTCACGTGGGTTTTGAAGTCACGCTTCTTGATAAGTCCCATAGTCATAGCATAGTCCCGTAGACCTTTACCATAGCGGATATATTCACATGGATACGCTTCAGCACACTGCCGAAAGTCTCCTGCAGACTGGACCAGCATCGCCGCCGCCGCCTTTAGATCGGAACGCTGACCTCGTCTTATCGGTGTACCGAACTCCCAGCTTTTGCCCCCTTTGCTGCAATAACGTTGGTTGGACGTATCATCAGATATGGCACGTTCAAGGTGAGCACGAGTCGATAAACATTTTTTCAGTTGATCCATACGTTTCCTCTTTTTTCCAAGATTCAAATATCCTTGAAGATGTGGAGTCCCATTTTCACCGACTTCCTCGCCAATTATAGCGTAACTAGAGTTGATCTCCGCAAACTCCTTAATATGAGTAAATTCGGCCTCTGTGTAATTATTAAGGGTAAAGCACCAACGGCCGAACGGATTATCACGGGCATTGGCGTGTCCGGATGTGGCGGCGGCCGTTGTAGTGCTACAACCTTCTCCTGGGTCTGTGGACATCTTTCTGGTGCATAGGTTGGTGCAGAGGTGTGCGGTAATACTAGGTGTGCGGTAAAATGCCATTATACAGCTCTGTCATTCCAGCAAACCATTTTTATTAGGGTGCAAGTGCTGTGTGATATAGCCATTAACAGGAATTATTACAAGGAAATATTTATATATGGATTTCTGCACAAATTGGTCATAAAATGTGATCTGATCTTCATCTAAGTCACAACAATAGACAATCACAGTCTGCTTAAACTAATAACACACAAAGAATTAAATGTTACAATGTTTTTATTGAACACACCATGTAAACATTCACAGTGCAGGTGGAAAAAGTATGTGAACCCTTGGATTTAATAACTGGTTGAGGCCTCATGCACACGACCGTATTTTTTTGTGGTCCGCAAAACGGGGTTCCGTTTTCCCGTGATCCGTGACCGTTTTTTCGTCCGTGGGTCTTCCTTGATTTTTGGAGGATCCACGGACATGAAAAAAAAGTCGTTTTGGTGTCCGCCTGGCCGTGCGGAGCCAAACGGATCCGTCCTGAATTACAATGCAAGTCAATGGGGACGGATCCGTTTGACGTTGACACAATATGGTGCCATTTCAAACGGATCCGTCCCCATTGACTTTCAATGTAAAGTCAGGAGTCCCTTTTATACCATCAGATCAGAGTTTTCTCCAATCCGATGGTATATTTTAACTTGAAGCGTCCCCATCACCATGGGAACGCCTCTATGTTAGAATATACTGTCGGATATGAGTGAGATCGTGAAACCTCATTTCCGACAGTATATTCTAACACAGAGGCGTTCCCATGGTGATGGGGACGCTTCTAGTTAGAATATACTACAAACTGTGTACATGACTGCCCCCTGCTGCCTAGCAGCATCCGATCTCTTACAGGGGGCCGTGATCAGCACAATTAACCCCTCAGGTGCCGCACCTGAAGGGGTTAATTGTACTATCATATCCCCCTGTAAGAGATCAGGGCTGCCAGGCAGCAGGGGGCAGACCCCCCCCCCCCTCCCCAGTTTGAATATCATTGGTGGCCAGTGCGGCCCCCCCCCCCTCCTCCCTCTATTGTAATAATTCGTTGGTGGCACAGTGTGCCCCCCCCCCTTCCTCCCTCTATTGTAATAAATCGTTGGTGGCACAGTGTGCGCCCCCCATTGGCCCCCCCTCCCTCTATAGCATTAACAACATTGGTGGCTAGTGTGCGGCCTCCCATCTTCCCCCCCCCCCCCCCCCCGATCATTGGTGGCAGCGGGTTACTAGCAATAGTACAATAGTAAAAGATTCATACTTTACCTGGGAGCTTGGGAGCTGCGAGGTTCGTGTCCGGCCGGGAGCTCCTCCTACTAGTAAGTGACAGTTCATTTAGCAATGCGCCGCATAGACCTGTCACTTACCAGTAGGTGGAGCTCCCGGCCGGACACGAACATCGCAGCAGCAGCCTGGAGCAGGTAAGTATGAATCTTCTACTAGTGTACTATTGCTAAGTAACCATGGCAACCAGGACTGTAGTAGCGTCCCGGTTGCCATGGTTACCGATCGGAGCCCCAGCGATTAAACTGGGACTCCGATCGGAACTCCGCTGCCACCAATGATGGGGGGGAGAGATGGGAGGCCGCACACTGGCCACCAATGTTGTTAATGCTATAGAGGGAGGGGGGGCCGATGGGGGGCGCACACTGTGCCACCAACAAATTATTACAATAGCGGGAGGGAGGGGGGGGGGCGCACACTGTGCCACCAATGATATTCAAACTGGGGAGGGGGGGGGGGGAGGGTCTGCCCCCTGCTGCCTGGCAGCCCTGATCTCTTACAGGGGGCCGTGATCAGCACAATTAACCCCTTCAGGTGCCGCACCTGAAGGGGTTAATTGTGCTGATCACGGCCCCCTGTAAGAGATCGGGTGCTGCCAGGCAGCAGGGGGCAGTCTTGTACACAGTTTGTAGTGTATTCTAACTAGAAGCGTCCCCATCACCATGGGAACGCTTCTGTGTTAGAATATACTGTCGGTTCTGAGTTTTCACGAAGTGAAAACTCAGCTTTGAAAAAGCTTTTATGCAGACGGATCTTCGGATCCGTCTGTATAAAAACTAACCTACGGCCACGGATCACGGACACGGATGCCAATCTTGTGTGCATCCGTGTTCTTTCACGGACCCATTGACTTGAATGGGTCCGTGAACCGTTGGCCGTGAAAAAAATAGGACAGGTCATATTTTTTTCACGGCCAGGAAACACGGCTCACGGATGCGGCTGCCAAACGGTGCATTTTCCGTTTTTTCCACGGACCCATTGAAAGTCAATGGGTCCGCGAAAAAAAACAGAAAACGGCACAACGGCCACGGATGCACACAACGGTCGTGTGCATGAGGCCTGAACCTCCTTTGGCAGCAATAACTTCCACCAAACGTTTCCTATAGTTGCAGATCAGACGTGCACAACGGTCAGGAGTAATTCTTCACCATTCCTTTTTACAGAACTGTTTCAGTTCAGCAATATTCTTGGGATGTCTGGTGTGAATCGCTTTCTTGAGGTCAGGGCTCTGACTGGGCCACTCGAGAAGGCGTATTTTCTTCTGTTTAAACCATTCTGTTGTTGATTTACTTCTATGCTTTGGGTCGTTGTCGTGTTGCAACACCCATCTTCTGTTGAGCTTCAGCTGGAGGACAGATGGCCTTAAAGGGAACCCGTCATGTGGATATTTGATTATAATCTAACTAATTATATACAATCATTAACTACTAAAAAGTACCTTAGATGTATTCACTTACTGGTGTGACAGATGGTTACCTCATAATATACACTCAAAGATGCCACATGCTAATGAGCTGATTTGAGTCCAGCATTTATTTAATTCAGAGATATAGCCACTCCCCTGCCCACCTGCTGCTGATTCATATGGAAAAAAAACTGTCAATCTGCAGCCGGTAGGCGGGGAGAGTCAGGAGCTCATAAATATTCATGATTCATCAGCTGGAGCTTTTCAATACAAGATGTTGGCAGATTGACTGGGTCAATTAAAGAAAGTGACCCAGCATTTTGCTAAGAGAATCAGTCACTTATTTATGTTGCCCTTAGTTAGGACACCATAAAGCTGGTGACAGGTTCCCTTTAAGTTCTCCTGCAAAATGTCTTGATAAACTTGGGAATTTATTTTTTCTTCGATAATAGCAATCCGTCCAGGCCCTGACGCAAAGCAGCCCCAAACCATGATGCTCCCACCACCATACTTCACAGTTGGGATGAGATTTTGATGTTGGTGTGCTGTGCCTCTTTTTCTCCACACAGTGTTGTGTGTTTCTTCCAAACAAATCAACTTTGGTTTCATCTGTCCACAGAATATTTTTCCAGTACTGCTGTGGAACATCCAGGTGCTCTTGTGCAAACTGTAAACATGCAGCAATGTTTTTTTTCCTCTGTGGTATCCTCCCATGAAATCCATTCTTGTTTAGTGTTTTATGTATCGTAGATTCGCTAACAGGGATGTTAGCATATGCCAGAGACTTTTGAAAGTCTTTAGCTGACACTCTAGGATTCTTCTTCACCTCATTGAGCAGTCTGCGCTGTGCTCTTGCAGTCATCTTTACAGGACGGCCACTCCTAGGGAGAGTAGCAGCAGTGCTGAACTTTCTCCATTTATAGACAATTTGTCTTACCGTGGACTGATGAACAGCAAGGCTTTTGGAGATACTTTTATAACCCTTTCCAGCTTTATACAAGTCAACAATTCTTAATCGTAGGTCTTCTAAGAGCTCTTTTGTGCGAGGCATCATTCACATCAGGCAATGCTTCTTGTGAAATGCAAACCCAGAACTGGTGTGTGTTTTTTATAGGGCAGGGCAGCTGTAACCAACACCTCCAATCTCAGCTCATTGATTGGACTCCAGTTGGCTGACACCTCACTCCAATTAGCTCTTGGAGATGTCATTAGTCTAGGGGTTCACATACTTTTTCCACCTGCACTGTGAATGTTTACATGGTGTGTTCAAAAAAAACATGGTAACATTTAGTTCTTTGTTTGTTATTAGTTTAAGCAGACTGTGATTGTCTATTGTTGTGACTTAGATGAAGATCAGATCACATTTTATGACCAATTTGTGCAGAAATCCATATCATTCCATAGGGTTCACATACTTTTTCTTGCAACTGTATATACGCTCTGCTCACATGCAATCACACAGTCACACGTTCAGGCTATGGATTCTTTAGGGCAACAAGGCGGACTTATATATGTCCATGCAACAATTTTATAGAACCAGGATTGGTTTCCAGTTTCCGGTCGGCCCAGTCATTGACTAACCAAATCCTAGTTCTTCCATTAGGGGACAATTAATGAGGGGAGGGGAGTGGAGGGCATTGAATATTGAAATCTCTTTGTTTTAAAGTTTTCAAATCTCCCTCCAAAATGAGCCCCCTTCCTCCAGTATCTGGTTTATCAGGGGGGAGCAGATGCTTCTTTGAAGCTAGTACCTGGCAGCCAGAGGTGTTAGATATGACAGGAACATGAGGAGAACTGTCCATCTGCATCTCCTGTAGCTGGCAGAGTCCCTGCGTGCCCGACTCCACCCTGCTGGGAAAGAATGTAGGCTTCAGAGCAGTCAGCCATTTCTATCCAGCAGAAATTACACCTTATACAACACAAACAGCACATATACTTCTATAATAGCTACTACAAGTATGCACCCCCACATCATATTCATTACAAGCATGAATATTCGTATTACGAATTTTTATCGTGAATATCGACACCGAGAATATTTAGAATATAGTGCTATATATCCGTAATGACGAATATATATATATTTTTTTAACACAGTACACATCCGGTGATCATCCCTCCCTAGCTTGTGGGCCAATGAGAAGGCTTAGCAACATCCCTAGCAACCAATAGAAAAGTTGCCTACCCCTTCACTATATAAATTAGGACACTCCCCGGCAGCCAATTTGTGGAGTTTCATGTGAGAGAGAGAGGAGCTGGAATACTGTGCTTTATCAAATTACATTCCAAATCGCATATAAATATTCCTTATAGTGTTAGATAGTAATAGGGAATTGTGTAGCTGAACAGCTGATAGGGTCCAGTGCAGGGAGTAGTGTAGGTTATAGAGATAGTTAGCTGAAATAGATAGTGTAGGTTATAGTATGTGGCAGGAAAATAAATGTGCATGTGAGAGAGATTTCTCTGCTGTCCATACATACATGCTACAGACATAGTGCTGTGATGTCCCAACAATGATAAGTTCAACAATCAGTATTATGTTGTCAGACCTGATTAACCCCTTTAGGACACAGCCTTATTTCACCTTAAGGACCAGGCCATTTTTTGCAAATCTGACATGTGTCACTTTAAGTGGTGATAACTTTAAAACGCTTTGACTGATCCAGGTCATTCTGAGATTGTTTTTTCGTCACATATTGTACTTCATGACACTGGTAAAATAAAGTAAAAAAAAAATAAATCTTTTTTATTTATAAAAAAATACCAAATTTACCAAAGATTTGTAAAATAATTGCAAATTTCCAAGTTTCAATTTCTCTACTTCTATAATACATAGTAATACCTCCAAAAATAGTTATTACTTTACATTCCCCATATGTCAACTTCATGTTTGGATCATTTTGGGAAGGATATTAAATTTTTTGGGGATGTTACAAGGCTTAGAAGTTTAGAAGCAAATCTTTAAATTTTTCAGAAATTTTCAAAAACCCAATTTTTAGGGACCAGTTCAGGTCTGAAGTCACTTTGCGAGGCTTACATAATAGAAACGCCATAAAAGTGACCCCATCTAAGAAACTACACCCCTCAAGGTATTCAAAACTGATTTTAAAAACGTCGTTAACCCTTTAGGTGTTCCACAAGAATTAATGGAAAATAGATAATTTCAAAATTTCACTTTTTTGGCAGATTTTCTATTTTAATATTTTTTTTCCAGTTACAAAGCAAGGGTTAGCAGCCAAATAAAAGTCAATATTTATGGCCCTGATTCTGTAGTCTACAGAAACACCCCATATGTGGTCGTAAACTGCTTTACGGGCACACGGCAGGGCGCAGAAGGAAAGGTATGCCATACGGTTTTTGGAAGGCAGGTTTTGCTGGACTGGTTTTTTTGACACCATATCCCATTTGAAGCCCCCCTGATGCACCCCTAGAGTAGAAACTCCAAAAAAGTGACCCCATTTTAGAAACTACGGGATAGGGTGGAAGTTTTGTTGGTACTATGTATTGCAATGCATTGGCTGTATGAGTAATACAGTGAGTATTACTCATACAGCTTCCGGCCTGTGATATCCAGGGGGCTGGATCTCACAGGCTCGTCACCGGAAGGCAGCGCGATGCCTTCCATGCCATTGGGTCCCCCCTACAGCCGCATGGGGACCCGATGGCACCGCCGCACCAGGTAAAAGCCGCAAATTGAATTGACCTGCTGTTTGCGGCTATCGCCGACACGGGGGGGTCACGGGACCCCCCCCCCCCCCGCGCATTTAGCCAAGGTGCCTGCTCAATGATTTGAACAGGCATCGGGTTCCGATCACCGCCCGCCGGGCGGCGGTGATCGGAACTATACATGACGTACCAGTACGTCATGTGTCCTGAAGAGGTTAAAGGTGAAGTTGTATGTATTGCGCTAAAATATTTGAATCAATAGTGGCGATTTGCGCGATCTCGAATACTTTGAAAAACTCAATCTGCATATAAAGCTATTGTTATGACATGCATGGAATTTTAATCTAAAACAGTGCTGTAATGTAGAATTACTTACCGTGATCAGGAGTTCTTCCTCACTATCTCGAAAAGTTGCTGCCAACCATTTTAATCACTTATGTAGCTACTAGTGCATACATGCGCGCGCATAATAGCGCAATCAAAAAGAATATCAGGCGAATATTCGTGATATATATTGCAAATTCGAAAAATGCTCTTGCCGCTCATCACTAGGTGTAATCAGATTGTCCCTATTACCCAGGCTGTAACCTCCCTAACTGAACCCTGTTCAACAGAAATGCAGAGGAATGATTCCTCCCTACACCTTGAATAATCTTTTCCTGTACTTCTAAATCATTTATTTTTTTTGTAGAATGACGATTTTTCTATCACTGTCCCTAGAGCCTGCAGACAAATCTCTCCCTGCACTAAGTACGCTGGTGAATAGCAGAATCTAATATGGCTGCCGTATTTATAGGACTGTAACATCACAGGGCTGGCTGTTGATTGGCTGCATGCATGTCAGTATAGGTGATCCTGCCTTCCCATACTTCCTTTCTCCATGTCCTCACACGTGCAGCAGCCATTTTAGGAAGAATACGATTTGTTAATATGAAGCACGAGGAAATTCGCATTCAGTGCAAATCAAATTTTTCCTCAAATTCGTAAACTAATTCCACTTCGTCAGCTTTGATTTGCTCATCTCTAGTCCCAACGTTGCTGATTTCTGAAAATGCCGGTTTGCTCTATATCTATTGTTTTCTGCGTCTTGGGATCGGCATTGCCTGCGTAATCCAACACAAGGTCTTTTAAACTGTCAAAATTAACAAGTCGAGTGTTAGCGACATTTAGAGTTACACCCTTACCTTTAATACAGTTTTACCGTTGTTGAGTTTGTAGCCGTATGTCTTTGGACCTGCAGATACAAACTCAGTAATGTATGTGCCAATGGGTATATACACTAGTCAGTTCACCGAGAAAATCGCCCAATTGCGGGTTTCTAGTCACCAACTCTACTTACGAATGACGGGGTCTGTCTCATGATCAAGACAACGTTCTTGCAGTCTGTCTAGGAGAGTGTATAATTCGAGTCTGGCATAGTTGGTTGTAAAACAGGCTATAAAAATGTTTTTGTAGCGCTCTTTTACATACCGCTGTCTAGTCATCGATTAAATTAACCTCGGAGAGCTCGTAGTACAGTACAACGCTAATTTGAAAAGCTCGTCAGGATCCGTGACTATACTGGTACGCGGCAAGTTAGAATGCTGCCCGAACTTACCGCACAAAGAGTTTAGGAAAGGTTTAGAAATTTGTCTTTTTGCAGGGTGTACAGCTATTTTGTCAGGCCTCGAGCATTTTTTCAGAATCAGTTTTACACCAGCTTGGATAGCCAGAAGCCTCCTGTTTATCCCTGAGGTGTAACTTGATTTATGGAGCAAACAGTTTGTCTGTCGTATTTGGGAAATGCCAGATCTCGTAGATCTTCTCGAACCTGTAACCTTTTTCCACTGCTAAAATTAGTTCTATGGTGCACCATGTACCTGTCAGGGAACGTTCGTTGTCGGTGTGGTTGTAAATATCTTTGAGAATTGCAATGTATAGCAAGGCGTAAACATTAGTTTTTTATTTAATTTTACAGTCAGGACAGGAAAAAATAAATCTCTCGGCGGATACACTTTAACTTTGGGAATAACAAAGTATTTTTTGATGTGTCCGAAATGATCATAAATGATTTCTGGGTGGCCTACGGGATACATCTTAGTTTTATTAACAAAAAGGGTATAGACTCTTGAAATCGTAATAATGCACTGTTTCACCGGGTTGAACCTTGTGATAAAGTTTAATGGCTTTAGTTCGGCCACTGTAAAGTGAGTCGCGAGGGTCCAAAGGTATTGGAAATTTAATTTTAAACAAAGTCTTTGACCCCTTACTCACTTGCAATCATTTCGCACCACTCGTGTTCCCACATGACACGAACTGTACAGCTGACAGTGAATGATTTAATAAGATTGTTGGGGTCAAACTCATTATAACACACAGGGCAACCGTGATAAAAACACCCCTGAAATTCAAAGGCTGTGTGTGTACCATTAACCAGCGCATAACCATCCAAAAAGTATTTTCTCACCGTCTTTTCACCACCCTGTAAGGCGTGTTGTATAGAAATGTGTTCTGTATGTTCAATGTACATAAGCCACTGAATAACGAGTGTGGAAAATCGTTTCTGGGTCTTGTGGTAAATATCTGCAGGAACAATCGCTATGGTTTTCTTGGGAAGAAATTTTGACGGATGCCAATGTGATAAGTTGGAATGGGTCAATACATTTAGTGACTAAAAATAAAAAGAAATGCAAAATAAAGTAACGCCTCACTCTTTTTTCTTGTCAGGTTTATAATAGTGTCCCTGTAACTCTCACAAGCCCTTCTCAAGACCTCCACATCCTGTTTACAGTAAGCTTTTAGCTCTTCCTGAAAAGATGATAATTACTCTTACCGGTAATTGGATTTTCCCTTAGCCTCCACAATGGCACTTCATAGAGGGTACCCGCCTCTTCAGGGACAGGAAAACAACAAAGATCAACGCATAAAAGCCCCCTCCCCTTAACCTTTACCAGTTAATAGCCTAGAACTTCAAGTACATACATCATTTAATAAGGTTAAGACATATAATGATACAAATGAAAGAAAGGGTCAACTGCCCATCTCAAAACTAAATGTAACAAAATAAAAGAAAAAATTGGGTGGGAATTCCCCGTGCCGTTGTGGAGGCTAAGGGAAAATCCAATTACCGGTAAGAGTAATTATCATCTTTTCCCCACGCCTCCACAACGGCACTTCCTGGAGGAATAACAAAGAATCCACTCAGGGGGGACCACAGCAGATAAAGCTTTTCTGCCAAAGCATAGGTCTCTATTGGATAGCACATCAAGTTTGTAATGTCTGTAAAAAGTAAAAGAGGTCGCCCAAGTTGCTGCTCTGCAAATATCTTTAAACGAGGCAGAAGCCCCTTCTTCCCAAGAGGCAGCCATAGCTCGCGTAGAATGGGCTTTTAGTCCCGCCGGGGAGTCATCTCTTTCTCAATGTAACATAGAGATATACAGGACTTAATCCAATGTGTTATGGAAACCTTCCTAGCTGCTCTACCCAGGTTAGTGCCCAGGTACTGGACCAATAATTGATTAGTCATTCTGAAGTCCTTTGTAATATCCAGATATTGAAGAACACATCTTCTCACATCAAGGTTACTGAATCTCCTCTCTTCTTCAGAAGAAGCCTGAGGACAGAATGAAGGAAGAGAAATTTCTTGACTGCAATGAAATTTAGATACCACTTTGGGAAGAAATTCAGGAGAATGTCTTAAAACAATTCTATCTTCCAGTATTATGAGATATGGGGGCTGAATTGAAAAAGCCTGAATCTCTCTGACTCTTCTAGCTGTCATAATTGCGAGTAAAAAAACAGTTTTAAAGGTCAACAGTCTCATAGATATATCTCGAATGGGCTCAAAGGGAGAAACCAAGAGGACGGAAAGAACTAGATTTAAATCCCAAGATGGGATGGAGGATCTGAATCTTGGGTGTAATCTACTAGCACCCTTAAAAAACCTTCTAATTAGATCTGATTCCACCAGCTTTTGACCCATAAAAGCACTTAATGCTGATACAGATGTAGCAGGGGTAACACACACACTCTTAACTCAAATTTCTTAACTCATCGCATTATGTTGACACAAAAGCCATTTGAAAAGCATTTAGTTGCATTTAGTTTAGATAACATGTCTCATAAAGCATGAGTGTTAACCCTGCTACATCCGTACCTGAACCTTTTAAGGTGCTTATTCTAAGACCTCGGTCTAGTCCTGATTGGAGAAAATCTAGAACTAGTCCCAGGTCTGGGGGTCTGAATGGGTCCCATGAATTTTTAGGAAAAGCCCGGAAAGCTTTCCAGAATCTTAAATATATTTTTGAAGTAACAGATTTTATGCTATGCAGTAAAGTATCTATTACCTTTTCAGATAGCCCCTTCCTTCTCAGATGGAGTTGCGGTCCTTGCGGACTGTTGGGATGAGAAACCGGACCCTGGAGTAGAAAATTTGGAAGAAGGGGAAGGCTAGAGACTTGAGTATCGGAAACCAAGTCCTTTTGGGCCAAAATGGGGCTTTTAATATCAATTGGGATCTTTCTTCTACCACTTTTGTCAGGACTTTTGGTATTAGAGAGAAGGGAGGAAAGGCGTACAGGAGACCCTTCGTCCATTTGTGTGATAAAGCATCCACTTGCAGAGGTCTGTGTTTGTAAGAAAGGGAACAAAACTTGCTGACTTTCTTGTTTTTCTTTGAAGCAAACAAGTCGATTAACAGTGTTCCCCATCTTTCTTACTTTCTAAATTCTTTTTATTGATTTACATGTATCGAAAGTGGTCAAATGTGGAATGAATACAATGACATGAGATACATACAATATCATATTAAGATTGGGATAACAATTGAGCAGGACTAAATAGGTAGTTAGTAAGACCTACAATGTTGCACTCCATCTCATCGAACACCATAACTGATATGGTCTCTCTCTTTGCCAATAAGTTTTACCTATATGTTGAGTATGGTGTTGCATGGCACATGTGCATGTAATTCTGCATACCACATAGGTTGTAGGATATGAATAATATCAATGAATTGATGCCGATGTTGGATTGACAATGATATTTAACACTATGGAGGCTGCTGGGCTTTATTATGTAATATTGTTTTTTTTAACCCCTTTTTTAATCTATTTTAACCAAATTTTACATTGAATGCTATTTATTTTATATTTAAGCAGCAATGGTGCAAAAAACGCAATTTCTAAAAAAAATGCATAAGAGAAAACCGCATAGAAACCGCATAAAAATTATACCATTGGGAAATCCGGGTTTTCCATGTCTCCCTGGGATGATGAGATTCCTGTCCGGACTTTGACTTTTACCATGATTTCATATAAAAGGATATGGGGAAACACTTCAAGGTTACCACTGAGGAAGGGGTCATCTAAGTAACCCCGAAATGCGTATGGTCTATACCCTGTACCGGCATGCTGGGACAGTAGTTCCCCTGGATTTTGGAACCAAACGGCTGTGTCTAAGACCGACGAACACTGGAGGAATCCCCGCGTAAGCAGCTCCAATAATACGAAGTATAAAGGAGCCACGTGAGCAGATATCCAGGTGGCGTCTGGTTCACGGCGAATATTTTAAGTTCGGATAAGGACGAGAGGACACCGGCCAGGTAAAATCGACGCAGTTGCATGAATAGGTTGGACGCCACCCTGATGTATTATTGCACTGTGACTTTTTATAAAGGACTGGCAAGACTTGCTTATGCTCCGTTGATAAGAGCGATACATAAGACTTATTATCTCATTGGAATCATATGCGATCCTACGATTATTTGAAAGAGTAACATCTATTGTAAGCAGGAATTGCGGTTTCTTCTCATTCACACTTTACATCTGCGTTTTACACTGTTGATGAATATTATCTCTGTCTGAGACATTGTACTGATTGCTGCTGTTACTAATGCGCTGTTGTGTATATATGATTTTATCATATTGATATATTGTATTGATTTTTATTGTTATATTTACTGCCATCGAGGGAGTGAATCTCCTATTAAATAGTCTTCTCATTTTACCCCATATTTGAGGGCCTGGTCTTACTGGTTTCTTTGCATTTTTTCTTCTGTGACTGGGTGGGTCACACAGACCAAGAGCACCTTAAATCCAAATTACCCAGCTGTAGTGATCCACAGATAATTTGTTCAAGCATAACCGATATGTTGAATAGTATAGACAAGCTAAATCTGAAGATTAAGGACATCCGCATTTAACTAGACCAAGTACAAATATAGCTTGCAATGAAAGGTAAGTGATTGATGGGAGGTAAGAGAAGGGACAAAAGGGGGGGTGAAGGGGAGTGATAGGGAAAAACAAGGGATATGAGGGGGGTTGGAGAAGGTTGGGAGGGGGTTCCCCATCTTGCCGAGATCTGGTCGAATACTGTCTAAATTAAGCTCCATTCTCCCTGTCTCAATTTTTCTCTGCTCAAGAAGTCCTTTAGATGATTTTCTTTTCCCTTTATATGGACCGCTGTCAGAGATTTTAGGTTTGCTTCTGCTCAGAAAATATTCTTTGTGCCACCTTCGAGAGGAGATTACTTTTTGTCCCCCCCTATTTGTTCACGTAAGCAACCGTGGTCGAGTTGTCAGAAAATATTTTTACATGATTCTGGACCAGGGATTGAGCGAAATATTTTAATGCTTGCCAGACTGCCTGAAGCTCTCACATGTTGGAAAATGGCCGGATAAGGCTCATCTGCCATAGTCCCTGACATGTCCTGCCGTTCAGGTGAGCTCCCCAGTCTTTGCTGCTTGCGTCCGTTGTGACTACTACTTGCTCCGTCTGCCACCATTCTACACCTCTGGAAAGGTTCTCCTCTTTGAGCCACCAGGTAAGAGAGCGCTTTATATGGAAAGGAATCTCCAGCTTCTTGTGCAAAGATATATCTTCAATCCCAGGACTGTAACAGGAAGGACTGAAGCTCTCTTGAGTGAGACTGGGCCCATTTCCCAGATGATATTGTGGAAGTCATTACCCCCAGAATCATCAGGATCCCTCTTATAGATGTCTTGCGTAATTTTTTAAACTTTGCTACTCTTCAGACCAGGTCTTTCCTTTTTTCCCCCGGAAGAAAGGAGGACATTAGATGAGACTCTAGGTCTCCGATAATGTGGAACTAGGTCTGACTTCTTTATATTGATGATCCAACCTAATTGTGATAAGGTTTTGACTACAGTCTGTAACTGCAAGAGAAGGAACTCTGTCGTTGGGGCTGTTATTAACAAGTCGTCCAGGTACGGAATCAAGACTATTTCTGATCGATGGAAGAAGCTTGAAATCTCTTCCATAATGTTTGTAAATACCCTTGGGGCAGAGGATAGACCGAAGGGAAGAACTTGGAACCGGAAATGATTGATTCTCCCGCGAATCCAGACTGCCATTTTCAAAAATTCTGGTAATGTTGATGGATTGGGACGTGGTAGTAAGCATCAGATAGATCTATTGTTGTCATTAACCAGTCTTTGTATATTAGGTTGATTGTGGACCTGACTGTCTCCATTTTGAACTTCTTGTATGTTATAAATTTGTTTAGATTTTTCTGATTTATTATCAATCTGAATGACTGGTCTGGTTTCTTTACCAAAAAGACTGAAGAATAGAAGGCCTTTTTTTTCTTCCTCTGGAAGAACTTGGACTATTGCTTTTTTTCTGAAGTAAAAGCACAATCTGTGATTCTAGAGGTTCTTGTTTCTCCTTTTTTAATCGTGAATTCTCCAGGTACAGTATCTGTCTGGTGGAATACTTGATAGCTCCAGCCTGTATCCCGATGTTAGTACAGATAGTACCCAAGGTGATGCATGAATCTGCAGGCTTGGTTAAAAAAAATGTATCCCTCCCCCCCCCCCCCCCCCCCCTTGACTGAACCTCTGGCGTCATTGTGTGGTACTTGGACGGTCTGACTTATCTGAGAAGAGGAATCCTCTATTTTTGTTTTTTGCTGATTGCCATGAGGGTCCCTGATTTTTCTTTTTCTGATCAAATGCAGGACATCTTTGGGCACTAAAATTACGTCTTTGATGAAAAAATCTTGACTCGGTAGGTAAGCTCTTCTTCCTATCAGAGGCCTTCTCTAGGATATCATCTAGTATCTTCCCAAATAAAGGATCCCCCTCACAGGGTATGGCACAAAGTTTTTTTTTTATGCCGCATCTCCACTCCACAATCTTAACCAAATTGCCCTATGGGAGTCGTTTGATAAAGCTGCGGATTTCGCTGATAATTTCACGACATCTGTGGAAACATCAGCCAGAAAGTTGGAAGCTTGTTTCAGGATCAGGATGCAGGCCAGAATGTCCTCCCTTGGAGTGCCCGACTGTACAGGGAAGGAAAGACAACCAAGGGGAACCAGAACTAAACAACAACAGACTAGGCCCCAAACCTAGGGAACAAAGAGGACACCTCCTAACAATCTTTGAAACTCTCCCTAAGCTGCTAACAACATGTGCAAATCTCAAAGGTAGAAATGCACATACACAGGAACCTGAGACTGTTGAAACACTGCACCAAACCCTCAGCTTATGGAACAGGGAAAGAGGCAACCGGCTCCTTCCAAACTGAAGGAGCTAGTGTCTCCCTGAGGCCTAGTCAGAACAGACACACCAGGAAAAGGGAAAATGACTTAGCTTGAGATGTAACTGGAACAGGCAAACCACCACACAAGCAGAGCATGCCGCAGGGAAACAAGTGAGAAGTGGAAAATATAAAGAGCCACCTGACTGATAATGAGCAGCATCTGCGAAGGGGTGGAAACCTGTCAGCAACAATGAAAACAAGAGAGACTCCTGAGTCTTCCGTAAATCTGAACTTCTAAGATCTCTCTCAGGGCCGGCGGTGACATAACCCCCCCCCCCCCCCCCCTTCTGCGGTTGACCTCCGGGCACCCAGGACCAACTTTATCAGGGTGGGCTCTGTGAAAGTCCTTTAGAAGCCGACTGGCATTCACATCAGTCGTCGGGACCCACATTCTCTCCTTCAGACCGTAACCCTTCCAATGAATGAGGTATTGAAGGGAACCCTGAAGGACACGAGAGTCAACAACTCTGGAAATTTGAAACTCCAGATTGCCGCCAACCATGACAAGTGGAGGGGGCAAGGAAGATGGTACAGCAGGTTCCACATAACTCTTTAACAAAGATTTACGGAAGACATTATGGATCTTCCAAGCCTGCGGAAGTCCAAGGCGAAAAGAAACCGGATTAATAATGGCAGAGATCTATAGACCAATAAATCTTGGACCTAACTTCCAGGATGGCACCTTCAACTAAATGTTCTTAGTGGGCAACCACACCAAATCACCCACATTCAGGTCCGGACCAGATACACGTTTTTTGTCAGCCATACGATAATACCTATCGCCCATCTTTTTTAAATTGATTTGAATTTTCCGCCAGATAGATGACAAGGAAGAAGAAAATCTCTCCTCATCAGGTATACCAGAGGAACTATTCCCAGAGAACGTACCAAACTGAGGGTGAAACCCATATGCACCAAAAAATTGTGACTTATCGGTGGATTCCTGACGACGGTTATTCAAAGCAAATTCAGCCAACAACAAAAATGAGGACCACTCCTCCTGATTATCAGCGACAAAACACCTCATATATATCTCCAGATTCTGGTTAGTGCGTTCAGTTTGTCCGCTCGACTGAGGGTGAAAAGCCGAAGAGAAGGACAAAGAAATCCCCAGGCGAGTACAGAAAGCCTTCCAGAATCTGGACACAAATTGAGTCCCTCTATCAGATGCCATGTAATTTCACAATGTTATCAACAAATGTCCGAGCCAGAGTTTTGACAATTGGCATTGGGTAAATCAGAAAATGAAATAAAGTGTGTCATCTTACTGAAGCGGTCGACGGGATGGGATGGACAAAGGAAGAAGAGATCCTGAGGGACGAGTATGAGTCACCTTGGCACGTGCACAGGTCTCAAAAACTGCCACATAGCCCTCAACACTTACGTAAACCCGGCCACCAGAATCTCAGAGAAATAAGATCAACCATGGATCTGGTCCCATGGTATCCAGCAAGGACAATATCATGATGTTCCTTAAACATCTTGCGACTAAGCTCAGAAGGAACAACTAACCTCTCTGGGGGACAGGAATCAGGTGCCTCTCCCTGAACTTCCAACACCTCCGCCTCCAGTTCAGTATAGAGGGCAGATACAACCACCCCATCAGCCAATATCGGAACAAGATCCTCAGTATCACCCCCCCCCCCTAGGGAAGCTACTCGACAAGGCATCCGCCTTGACATTCTTGACCCCAGGATGAAAAGTGACAATGAATTTAAATCTGGTAAAAAACAAAGACTTTTATGATCGGTAAATACAGTAATGGGATGAATCACTCCTTCTAACCAACGACACCATTCCTCAAAGGCCAACTTAATGGCCAGCAACTCTCTATTGCCCCCCATCATAATTTCTCTCGGCAGAAGAGAGTTTTTTCGAAATAAAAGCACAAGGGCGCCATTTGCCAGGAGAAGGACCCTGCAACAGAACTGCACCAACTCCCACTTCTGATGAGTCCACCTCAACAATAAATGGCTGAGACACATCAGGCTGTACCAAAATGGGAGCAGAAGAAAAATATTTCTTTATAGTGGAAAAAGCATGTAACGCCTCTTCTGACCAGACAGAGAAATCCACCCCTTTCTTAGTCATGTCAGTCAGAGGGTTGACAACAGTGGAATAATTCAAGATACATTTTCTGTAGTAATTGGTTAACCACAAAAACCTCATAAGCGCTTTCTGATTCTCGGGCAGATCCTATTCCAAGACCGCACTGACTTTTTCGGGATCCATGCGAAAGCCTGAAGCGGAAAGCAGGTAACCCAGAAAAGGAATCTCTTGAACAGCAAACACACATTTTTCTAGCTTGGCATATAACTTATTCTCCCAGAGGATCAGCAAGACTTGTATCAAATGACATCAACGGTAGAAGAAAAAAGAGAGAAAAAATGCGGCACTCAACGAATCTTCATTAAATCGTAGCTTTATTCGGTTAGAAACATAGCGGGTGCGGGTCACACGTCACAGAAGGAAAGGCAACAGCCGTTTCGCGCAACAATCGCGCTTTGTCAAGCCTACTGTGACGTGAAAGGGGAGCGCCATATATACCCTTCTCCTCCCTGCACGTCACTGCTAAACAGGTGCATCAATCAATCAAATCTTCGGATCACCTTCGTATACAAACAAAACGTTAAAATCATACAAAGACAGCAAGATCATTTTTGTCATTGAAGCCTAAACCTCCCATGGCATTAGTTTTGATAATCTATTGTGCTTCTCGTTGCAATAAACTACGCTTTCTGTCCCCACCTCTAACTGGTAGATTAACTCTCTCAATGCCTGCACACTTTAACACTTCTTTAATGTGTTCTATAAGGCGCGTAGCTCCAATTCCTGTGACGATCGATCTTTTATGCTCTCTAAATCGCACATACAGGAGTCTGTGGGATACTCAAAATATAGATTTCAACCACACTAAATGAGTAGATACACGTCCCATAAATTTAAAAATGTATAATCTTTATTCAACATGATCATGGTATAAACATGATTCAACAAGTATTACACGTTACAAATAAATGAGCATATGGTGGATATATCCAATAACAAAACCTATATTCAATATTAATATAACTCCTACAAGGAATGATAGATCAAATGGTGAACACCGTTACAGGAGAGGGGAGACACTAATGACCTGTTATATTCTGGGCCAGATGTGGGCTGAACGCTCACTATATATTGCTCAGCATTAAGTCAGTAGCTCCCCTTTTCCTTGATAGGCATGCCAGATAACAGAGTGACATACAAAAAAATATTCTAGACCAGTAACCTAAGACTAAGTGGGAATCATACCAGTAGGAGTCAGGATAGGTGTGTTTTATCTCCTCGACGTACGTTTCGCCGTTCTGTGTCCTCAGGAGGAGTAATTTAATGGGGCCAAAAGATCAGTATTTATCATAAAGTTCTGTCCAATGAACAATGTCCTTAGATCACATGTGATGAATAACGAGTGGAGGCTCATTGCGGCGCATGAACAATCAGAAGCAGCTGCGTCATATCCGCTTCCTCCCGTCTCCTGAGTCCGACGCCGGCGAGGGTAGCCACGTGTCAAGAACGGCACTGACCGACGTCGCCGATGTCTGATCTCCTTGGAGACAGAAGGAAGCCTGCTAGCCGCCGGACCGTCATGCGCACTTGGCCATTCCCGTCTCATTGAGTGTTTTATGCCACCTACAAGCTATAATGCGGTAAGTTAACTATAATATGGGAAGGGGACGATTACTTAAGTGAAGAATATATACAGTACAGACCAAGAGTTTTCTTTATTTTCATGACTATGAAAATTGTAGATTCACACTGAAGGCATCAAAACTATGAATTAACACATGTAGAATTATATACATAACAAACAAGTGTGAAACAACTGAAAATATGTCATATTCTAGGTTCTTCAAAGTAGCCACCTTTTGCTTTGATTACTGCTTTGCACACTCTTGGCATTCTCTTGATGAGCTTCAAGAGGTAGTCCCCTGAAATGGTCTTCCAACAGTCTTGAAGGAGTTCCCAGAGATGCTTAGCACTTGCTGGCCCTTTTGCCTTCACTCTGCGGTCCAGCTCACCCCAAACCATCTCGATTGGGTTCAGGTCCGGTGACTGTGGAGGCCAGGTCATCTGGCGCAGCACCCCATCACTCTCCTTCATGGTCAAATAGCCCTTACACAGCCTGGAGGTGTGTTTGGGGTCATTGTCCTGTTGAAAAATAAATGATGGTCCAACTAAACGCAAACCGGATGGAATAGCATGCCGCTGCAAGATGCTGTGGTAGTCATGCTGGTTCAGTATGCCTTCAATTTTGAATAAATCCCCAACAGTGTCACCAGCAAAGCCCCCCCACACCATCACACCTCCTCCTCCATGCTTCACGGTGGGAACCAGGCATGTAGAGTCCATCCGTTCACTTTTTATGCGTCGCACAAAGACACGGTGGTTGGAACCAAAGATCTCAAATTTGGACTCATCAGACCAAAGCACAGATTTTGGTCTGTACTGTATATGAATGGAGATAATAATACAAAGGGTGGGGGTGGCGGTATCTAAAAATAACTCCTCTAGAGGAGGAAAGATTATTAATTTATTGATTTTTTTTTAAGGGGATCTAAAATACTTTAATTGCCCTATAAACAGGCTAATAATTAGCAGCATCTCATAGAAAAGGTCATATTAATAATAAATATTATCATTTAAAAAAAAATTATAGAATCTAAGTGGTAATACCATAGTGATGACAAATCAAAAAAGTGCAAAGCTGAATATCCCTAATGACATGGAATAGATATAAAGTACTAAGTGCATAATAATATATAAAAGTTAATATCAAATACATTACATTGGTGGACGCTTTAAAAAAAGAACGTACAATTATATACATAAGCTGAAAAAAACCTGTGCATAGTAATAAATTCAGTGCTAAAATCACCTAAATTATAGTGCGAGTGAATTTAAAGCTAAATGATGGATTAAGAAACATGTGCTAATACTGCTAGATATGGCCGAAATTCCATCCTAACATCTCTACATCTTGTAAGATGTTTATATATCATGACCTATATCCATATAGGACTTTTTTTTTTAAATTACTATACTCAGACCCAACTAATATTTATAACAAATCCCCCCCCCCCCCCCCCCCACTTCTGGATAGTCCTGTACATCTCCAACTTTATACAATCTCTCATGGGATTGATGCATCCATTCGCAAACAGCACTTCATCAGGTTTGGAGTTTTAATGCGATCATTTCCTTAATAGGGAAGACCTATAGTGGTGATACATCAAAGGACATTAATTAACAACTGATCAACAAAATTGCTGGATGTTAATCTACTATTAAAACTATATATTGCATATAAACATATAAAAAGATTTAGACATTAAAATATTCCTCGAAAATATTTTTATTCCCCCCATAAAATTACTAAAAGACACAGCTGAACCCAAAATTTTCATTCAACCCTAAGGGTGCCAAGGTGTTCACTCTAAAAATCCGCTTACTTTCCAATTGTGCTAATTTTTTACTCTTGTTGCCTCCTCTTGTCCCTAGATGGATCCGATCAATACTTCTAAATTTGAGCCCACTTGGATTTCCACTATGGAAGATTTTAAAATGCCTGGGTATGGTTTTCAAGTTATTCAGATCCTCCTCTTCATTGGCTTTCTCTATGTCCCTCACATGCTCTGACCCTTTTCCTCAACTCTCGTGTGGTCAGACCAACATATATTTGGTCACAGGGGCAGGTAGCATAGTATACTACCCCTGTGGAGGAGCATGAGATGTACTCCCTAATTTGATAGGTTTTCTTTCTATCACCATCAACAAATACATTAGTTCTTTCCATGTTTTTGCACATTCCACAGGCATATGAACCTCCTCTTGTCTCCTCACTCTTCCCTGCCACATCTGGTATATAGTGGCTATGGACTAAAATGTCCTTTAGATTCCTGGATCTTCTTGCAGTTATCAGGGGTCTATTTAAAACCCAGATAAGGAAAAAGGCTCCAGCACCAGGCATAGACGTTTAAGAAATCCCAATCTTTATTCAGCAAACATGTTCCATATGTATACAGCAAACAGTGGCACTAGCTCCCGCTTATTCCCAGAAAATCAACGCGTTTCGAACAGTGGTGTTCTTAGTCATGATCTGAGGTGTCTGACATGATCGACATTGAAATAAGGTCCTGCTCCCATCTCTCCGCCCCCCAGGAGGAGTTTCGGAGAAGTGGGTTGGACACAGAAACAATCAGGTCCATGTGAGACACCTGCACAAACATATTCACCTGTGACATAAAACATACAACCTAACAATAAACAAACCTACAATTTTACAATTTAAAATCCTATGGTCTTGCTTATCAATGCGTAATGTATTGGCCCTACAAAGTGAGAGATGTCCTTAACAGCAAAAGAATCCAACAATAAAAATAGGTAAAAAATAATAAATATAAAGATAAAAACAAAAACACAAAAATACAAAAATATAACAGTATAGAAATATATATCCCGTTGCATATTAGCCATATCATATTCAATGCAACATGACAAATCATATCCCTTCTCTTCTCTTTTCAAAACCAAGATCCTTGTTTCAAAGTAGCCATGGTTACAAAAATTCATGTTCCCTAGATAAGGAAAAAGTAACATATGGAAAGAAAAGTTTGTAAAGGATGACAATTAAGAGACAACCAAAAATCCTAAAAATCGCATGGTATGAATTCAAACCATAGTCGGCGCTTATCAGGTGGTCAGAGGGTTGTGGCCGGCATGACTTTAATTGACTGCCACACCTCGTAATGTTTTTCTCTAGCTACAATGAAAGATCCTCTGGAAACGGTTGCCTTGATATTCACAAAGACAATGTAGTGTGAATTAAGGCCGAAGTTTTGGGAGCGTCATGTGGTAAGATAGTTACAGAAAAACCTGTCTCAGTAATCGTAATAATTGTGATTTTTATTGTTCTCATTGTGATTTAATATTTGATTTTAATTTTGGCTTTATTATTTATTTTTTATTTTCCATTTTTTTTATTTTTTTATTCTTTGTTTCCTATATTATTGTTTATCGGATTATTTTCAAATTATTCTTTATCATTAGTTGTTACAAGATGATAACTGAATTAATTATTGGCATATAGACCTGGCATATTACATGCCGAAATAAGACATTATTGATTTGTCAATGTCCTGACACATGTTATTTTCGCATGTCTGTTGGCAAACTGCACATATATTTGTAGTGGGGTATGTATGCATACCTGTAAACTATTAGTATCAAGGTAAGGCATTATTGATCTATCAGTATCCTAACACATGTTATTTTCACATATTTATTGGTCAGTTACACATAGATTTGTAGTATGATATAAATGCATACTTGTGAGTTGTTAGTATCGAAACTGTGTGTATTATTAAAAGTTCCCAGATGATGTTGGGTATACATTCAGCTAAATAAGACACTCTCATTGTAAGGGGGATCCAAAGAAAAGAAAGAAAGAAAACCATATATTTAAAAGGAAAAGTTTTTTTTATATAACTATATATGAAAACAAGTGTTTGCTTACATAGGTATAAAAAATAAGAAATAAAAACAAGGCGATAATGGCTATACTGCATGGTACCTTTAGTATAGATACATTAATTCTTTTTTAAGGTTAAGACCCAGCGGACATCTCGTATTCAGTCTCCAAATCCAATATGCTTCCCGTAAAAGGGTTTTTTGTTTGATGTTGCCGCCCCTTTGTGGTAGTGTGACGCGCTCAAATGCAAAAGTGAGAAAAGTGTCGATGTTGTGGATATTTATAAAATGACTGGCTGCATTAGAGATCCCTGTTGTTAAAGGGTTGGCAATGTAATTTAAATGTTCCCGTAACCTGTCCTTGAATTTCCTAGTTGTACATCAGATCACATGTAATACATGTGATGATGTAAATGACTCCAGTTGTATTGCAATTTAAATAGCTCTTAATGGGGAAAATTTCAGAATGTGTGGAATTGTGAAATTCCTTAGTAATTTTGGAGACTTTGCATGTTTTACATCTCTGACTGCCACATTTAGAGAATCCCGTATATTTGAGCCAAGTGGGTTGATTTTTTGTTGTTATTTGGGTTGAGGTGAACATGGAGGGTGATAGTGTTTTACCCAGAGTGTTAGGTCTCTTAGAGACGACACGGCAGCCATTCTTAAGTACCCCTGTCAAAATGTCATCCTCATATAGGATAGGTAGACAGTTTTGAATGATTTTCTTATTCCTGGGGAATTGTCTACTGTAGGTTAGTACTATAGTTGGTATAGACTCATGCCTTTTATCTCTATATTTCCCTGCATTATTATTTTTATTTTTATTTTTGTTTTCATTGTACCCCATATTATCTCCGGTCGGTAGTTGGATCTGCATACTAGTTTTCACACCTAGTAACTCGGATCTATTTTTGTTGTTGGCTATTTTCCACTGTGGGTATCCTCTGGACCTAAGGCGTATCCATATATTTGTGCATTCTCTATTGAAAGCCTGGTCGGTACTAGAATTTCTTTTAGCCCTTATGAATTCTCCCACAGGGATGCTTTTTATAGTATGTGATGGGTGGTGGCTATTAGCCTTTAAAATGGTGTTACCAGAGATCTCCTTACGGTAGGTCTCCGTCAACACCACCTGATCCGGGATCCCAGTTAATTTTAGATCCAAGAAATTAATTGTTTGGGGATGTTGAACACAGGTAAATCTCAAAATATATGCATTGTCATTAACGTAGTTGACAAGGTCTGGTATGGCAGACACATCGCCCCCCCAGATAAGGAGCAGGTCATCGATGTATCTGCCATACCAGACAAATCCCTCCGAAAAGAGATTATCCACAGAAAAAAAATATTTTTCTTGCCAGAAGGCCATAGATAGATTTGCCAGGGATGGGGAAAATTTGGCCCCCATGGAAACTCCTGAGACCTGAACATAAAATATTTAATCAAATGTAAAGTAGTTATGTGTAAGGAGATAAGAGGTAATTTCCAAAACATAATCTATAAAAAGATCAGAAAAATCACTGTATCTGTGCAGGTTGTATTCAAGTGCCAGAAGGGCAAAGTGCCACAACGTCTAGTGTAATCCATACATAGTGGTCTGCCCATTTACAGTCATACATGTATCTAAGTACGTCGGTTGTGTCTCTAATGTACCCCGGTAATCTTTTAACCAGAGGCTGTAGGACTGAATCCAACCACTCACTCAATTTTTCAGTTAAAGACCCCATGCCCGAAACTATCGGTCTCAGTGGGGGGGGATTAACCCCTTTATGTATTTTTGGGAGGGCATGAATTATAGGGGTTACAGGAAAATCAACATTTAGGAACTCAAGTTGCCTCTGACTGATGTGACCCTTCTCTAGGCCCCTATTCAAGATGAGGACCAATTCTTTCTTATATATAGCAAGGGGGTTATGTTTCAGACATTTGTAAATGGAGGTATCTGACAAGACCTCCAGCATTGGTGCATGGTAGCACGTCTTATCCAATACCACCACTGAGCCCCCTTTGTCCGCCATCTTGAATATAAGGTCCTTTCTATTCTCTAGTTGTTTTAATGCAGACCTTTGTGTCACATTTAGATTGTATTCTCTAGCATTGGGGATTGAATCCTGTACCTTTAATAGTTCCTTTTCAACCACCTCCTGGAACACGTCCATACCATTTGTACGGAATTTTATAGGACAATACTGTTTATTTGAAACTATAAAATCATGTTGAGTATTTTGAATGTAAGATTGTTCATTTTCCAAATGGAGACCCGTACGACAGAATAAGGACTGTTGTTCTTTAAATGTTAAGTTGTTATATATATTATTCAAGTGGAGAAGGAGATTCAAAAAAAACATCTTCTCAATGTAAGATTTCTGATAAATCTATTAACCTGCATGATGGTTGAAAAGGAATCAAAATTCGTACAAGGTACAAAATTCAGGCCCAAAGACAATACATTTTTCTGATCAATAGTTAATTCATAACTAGATAAGTTAACCACATCTAATGTCAAAGCAAACGGGTGGACATCTGATGGGGTCTTTTTATGTTTGCGACCACCCCTTCTGGGTCGTTTTTTGGCAGTTCAGGTTTATCTTTGTTCCTATTTTTTTGGTAGTAGGAGAGTTTCATCTGATGTGAGTCCCGAATACTAGCTTCACCCTCCTTCTCCCATTGATTCACAAGACTCGGATGTCTCCAATTCAGAATTACTGAAACTCACTCTGCGTGGTATGTTCTGCTTAGTGAATTTTTTGTTATTTTTGTATTTTTTGTTGGTATATTTTTCCTTGAGAATGGATTTGGGCATGCTATGTGGGTTCTCTCTTCTCCCCCATTCATATACTTGATTATTGTTATAATCATAAGTGTCCCTTTGGAATTTCCGATGTTTCATTTCCATAATGTCATTTTCCATTTCATTAATATGTAGCATGATGTCTTCTTCTTTTTGTTTTATTTAAAACAATTTGTTTTAACTTCATGTCCGAGAGAAGTATTTCCCAATGCTTATTAAGCACACTATTAATCTGCCGCCACTGTCTATTATAGTTGGTTATAAACCTCGGTTCCTGACTTTGATCTTTTTGTATCTTAGTGTTTGGATATAGCAGTTTGTCCCTTGTTCTTTGTCTGGCTATATGCATGCTCTTCTTAATTTGCCTATTGCTATATCCTCTTTCTAAGAATCTGTCTTTCAATATCCCTGATTGTTTTTGATATTGGTTTTGTTCTGAGAAGATTCTTTTTAGCCGCAGAAACTGACCTGTGGGGATTCCATTGATGGTTGTCTTGGGGTGTGCAGACCCAGCATGCAGGATTGAATTAACTGCTGTCTTTTTTCTGTAAATGTCCGTTTTGAGGGTACCTCCCTCGCCTACGCTAATCCGGAGATCCAAAAAGTCCAATTCCCTTGCCGCCTGAAAGGTGAGTTTTATATTAAGGTCATTGGTATTCAATTTTTTTATGAAATAGTTTAGATCTTCCAAGGATCCTTCCCAAATGAAGAGGATATCGTCGATATAACGTATCCAATTATGTACCTTATCTATTTCGATGATCTGACCGTCCTGAAAGATGGACCGTTCCCAGGCTCCGAGGAATAAATTGGCGTACGAAGGGGCAAAGGTCGCCCCCATCGCCACTCCCTGCATTTGAAGATAGTATCTGTCTTTGAAAACAAAAAAATTATGTTCCAATATAAATTGTAACAAATTTAGGATGAAATCATTAAACTGCGGTTCACAATCTTTACCCCTTAAAAAATCAGCCGTTGCTCTCAGACCATCACTGTGTTTGATACTTGTGTACAAGGATTCCACATCCGCCGTGACCAGCCACATGTTGTCCTCCATTTGGATATTTTCTAGCCTTTTTAAAACCGCAGTTGTATCCTGTACAAATGAGGGCAGGTTAACCACCTGAAGTTGCAGGTAATAATCTACAAAGCGACAGATATTTTCACATAGCCCTTTGTTACCTGCCACAATTGGCCGTCCCGGTGGATCTTCACTATTTTTATGGATTTTTGGGATAATGTAAAAAGGAGGGGTCCTTAGGTAAATCACTTGCAACATTTCTAAAACCTTTTTAGGGATGATATTATTTTCTAATGCTAACATCAGCACATCATTGAGGTTTTCTTGAAAGGTTAATAGGGGGTTATTGGGCAGACATTTATAACAGGTTTTATCCTTCAATAATTTAAGTACCTGTCTCTCGTACATTTCAGAGGGCCAAATTACAACATTGCCCCCTTTGTCTGCTTGTTTAATTACTATCCCTTTTATTTTCTTAAGATCCTGCAGGGCTTTATTTTCTGCTTTACTCAAATTATACCTCCCGGTTTCCCTTTCCAATTTCTTCAAATCCTCACAAACCAATTTCACGAAGATATCTAGAGCTGGGCAGATTTTGAACGGAGGAAATGTGGTAGACTTTTTGCCCATTCCTTTAGGTATTACACTTACCTTTTCATTGCTCTCGTTCTCTTTCTCTAGATCTTCCAATATTTTTAATGCTTCTTGCTCCTCTGGTGTGTTAAACCACTGATATTCATCTCCTTGATAATGCAGACGTTTTGAAAGCAGTTTCCTGGCGTACAAATGTACGTCTTTGGTCACTGTAAAAAGATCCATATTAGTAGTGGGGCAAAAACTCAATCCCTTTGTTAAGACCCTAATTTGATCTGGTGTCAATTCAACATTAGATTGATTACCTGTAACAGTGTTCTCGTGCATATGCTCTCTTATAAGACTTATCGATCAAGGAAGGCGGATATCCACGTTGTATAAATCTACTCTTGAGATCTCTACTCTGATTCTCAAACTCTGTCATTTTTTATGATCCTTGCAAGCCTGACAAATTGTCCATACTGGACAGCTGCAGCTACATGTGGCGGGCGAAAGCTGTCATAATGCAAAAGAGAATTCGTCGAGCTGGGTTTTCTATATATAGTAGTATCAATTTCCTCATTGATGATCCTAACTTGGACATCCAGGAATTCAATAGCCTGTTCTTCTATCTTGCTAGTAAAACTCATGTTCATATTGTTATTTAAATACTGAACAAAAAGACTAAATTGATCTCTATCCCAAATGATAAATACATCGTCGATGTATCTAAAAAAAACTTTTGATGTGTTGTACAAAGGGGTTGTTGATGGTGAATATGTACCTCTCTTCAAATTGGGCTAGGAACAGGTTGGCAAAAGTGCAGGAGACTGGTTTCCCCATGGCAGTTCCGGATGTTTGACTATACCACTGCTTGTTAAACATAAACGTGTTATTTTTCAACACAAAGGACAGTACTTCAGTGACAAACTCAGTGTAAGACCTATCTCTTCCTATTTTAGTCAATAACTCACCAATAATTGCTACACCTAGATCTTGGGAAATTTTAGTTTATAGACTCTCAACGTCGATTGTTGCAAGCAAATAACCTTTTTGCCATGTAGTCTCTCTGAGTGCTTCCAGGAAATCATTGGTATCCTCTAAAAAGGAAGGGACACCTAACAATAAAGGGTGCAGTAGCCAGTCAAGATACTGGGATAGTGGTTCGGTAAGAGACCCGATACCTGCAACTATCGGTCGCCCAGGCGGATCTACCAATGATTTGTGGATTTTAGGCCTATAATACCAGACTGATTTCACTGGATATAAAGGGAACACTTTTTCTGCTGTTTTATCAGACAATACTTGGCATGCAACATATTTCCACAACAATGAACGTAGAGACTGCTGGAGCTTGAATGTTGGATCAGTTTTAAGGGGAGAGTAAATAGTTCTATCACTGAGCTGTCTTGCAGCTTCCCTCATATATTGATCTTTATTTAATACTACTATTTTTCCACCCTTGTCAGCTGGTTTCACTATGATATCAGACATCTTCGATAAACGCTGAAGGGCCAATTTTTCACCCTTGGTTATATTCGGTGGCACTTTGGGATATTGCAAAGCTTTAATGTCTTTAATGACTTGTCTTTGAAAAAGATCTAAGCTACTTCCAGCTGACAAGGGTGGAGTATAAGCAGACCTTATGCCTCGAGTGAAGCTATCCTGCTCAGAAGTGTTGACTGGTACTGTATTCATATCACAACCTTGTAACTCAAGAAGGGCCATAACTATTTCTTGATCAAGGGGTTCAATATCTTTATTAAAGTGAAAGTCCAAAGGGCCTATTCTACTAGGATTCTCTGCCACTATAGATTTCTCAACGGAAACAGGTATGTTCTTAAAGTTCCTATAGAGATTCAACTTCCTGACCCCTTTAAATAAATCCACTTCAAACTGTGATACATCAAAATCATTAACTAAACTGTAATTAAGTCCCTTCGACAGAAATGACCGAAATCTAGACAGCGATTGTCTATCACTGAGATTCACGACGTTGAAGCCTAAGGGGAGGCCCAGGTGGGACCCTCCCTCCGGCTTCAACGTCACCATTCCACTTGCTTCTTCTTGTAGCTGCTTCTTAGAAGCATTCTTGATTGTCCGGCCTCTTCTGATCCGCTTCCTAAAGGGGCGATGCTTGAATCTAGATTGCGTTCTGTCGATGTAAAGTTGTCGCCACTATGCGATTTATTAGTAGCGTCCTCAGGAGAACTCAAATCAGAATCTGCTGTCCAGCCTTCTTGATTTTTCTTCTTATATGCTCGTTTTTTTCTGAATGATCGCTTCTGTATTTTCCAATCGAAAATTTTGCCATTTTCGTAGTCGTTTTTGTCCCACAGGAACTTGTCTCTTTTGATCTCTTTGATTTCAGCTTGAACTGGAATCAAATTTTATCCAATTTGTTTAAAAAAATCTGAAACTTCCCACCAAATTATGAAAAATGTAATTGATAAAATGTTGAAATACTGCCGGGGCATTGGTCAAACCAAAAGGCATGACCAAGTTCTCAAAATGACCCACAGGAGTATTAAAAGCTGTCTTCCATTCATCCCCCTCTCCGATTCTTACCAGATTATATGCCCCTCTTAGGTCTAATTTAGAAAACACCTTAGCTCCAACACTCTGGTTGAACAAATCTGGGATCAGGGGAAGGGGATAAGGATCACAGATAGTGATGCAATTCAACTCTGAGACCGTGTCTAGATTTCCATGTCCCATCTTTTTTCTTTACGAAAAAGAACCCCGCCGCCATAGGTGACTTAGATGGTCTGATGTGTCCCTTTGCTAAACTCTCAGTAATATACTTTCGTATAGCAACTCTTTCGGGTTCAGAAAGTTTATACAACCGAGATCTTCGCAACTTAGCTCCGGCAATCAGATTCTCCATGAGGGGACAACTCCTGATCCACATTCTCAGTAATCACATCATAAAAATCTGAGAGAAACGGGGGTAACATCTTAGTGGATATCCCAGCAAGAGATGTGATGAGACAGTTGTCCATACAGTAATCACTCCAGCCCTTGATCTGTCTCGCTTGCCAATCAATGATGGGATTATGTTTGGTCAACCATGGCAACCCTAGTACCAGAGGAGCCAGCAGACCCTTCATTATAAAACAAGAAATACCCTCAACATGAGAATCCTGCACCATGTGAGTCAAGATTTTTCAGACAGGGGAGCAGAATCAATAGCGAACACTGAGATCTCTTTGTCCAGTGAGTTAGATTTAAAACCATGCATCAGGACAAACTGGTAATCCACAAGGTTAACCCCTGCCCCGCTGTCCAAAAATACCTCCACATCAATATTTTTGGAATCTAGCGCCACCTTGGCAGGCAGGAGAAAACGAGTACTACCGGTTAAAGACAAGAGCATTTTCTCAGATTCCCCAACTACTTTGCCAAGAGTTAGAGAACAAAACTTATTGGTAACTCCTTTTTTATTTTTATTCTCGCCTTGATATTTTACATAGGGACAAACATTAACAAAATGACGCCATTTACCACAAAAAAAATTAAGTTTCTTTCTAGCCCTGAAGTTCTTATCGCCAGGGTCTGGAGAGACCTGTCCCAATTGCATAGGTTCATCTCCAAACATGGGCTCAGGTGTCTCAGTACCCCAAGTGTCAGAGGGGACCGACCTCCCTTCAGGTAATACATCCCGAGAGAACGAAGTCTTGCACCTTTCCCTTAGATGTCTATCAATTTGTACCGCAAGAGACATGGCAGCTTCTAACAGAACTGACTCCGGAGAGCAGAGTCATTCCACTCAGAATCAGTTGCCCACCTCCTGAATTCAGAGCAAAAGGACTCAGCAGACCGATTTCCCTGTTGCAAGCCGTGCAACATAGATTCAGCCAAAGAAACTTTGGTCTGGGTCGTCATAAATAAGTCCCAGGGCTCTGAAAAAAATCATCCACTGACCTGAGGGATTGGGATCCGGTCGGCAAAGAAAAGGCCCAGGATTGAGCGGCACCTTTCAATAAAGAAATAATGATCCCTACCTTTTGACTCTCGTCACCAGAGGAGTGAGGGCGTAAGTGAAAATAAAGCTTACAAGCTTACCTGAATCGAACAAAGTTTTCACTTCCTCGGGCAAATCGGTCCGGGAGGGAGATCTTAGGTTCAGAGCAGGTCTGGACCCCACTGGCGGAGACAGACGCCTGACACCTTGCAACAGATTCACTGTCACGGATGTAGTAGGGGAGAACACCAAAAGACAATCAAGAAGGAAGGGGAAAGACACTAGGCCTCACCGCTAGGGAAAGAAAAGGGTCACCACCTATAAAACCCTGCTCCTGGCCCTAACTCCTATCCGTATGGGCACCTCTCGATGGTAGCGATACCCATACACGGGAACCTAGAAAACCCTGGTGACCCTCAGATGCCCTAAAGATAATGACAGGGCAGAGACCACCCGTTCCTTCCCTGGTGAAGGAACTAGCGTCTCACTGAGTCCTAGTAAACAACCAGAGGGGGGGGGGGGATACAAAACACGACAGGCGGAACACTTAACTTCAGAGGATGAAGGATGAACAGGACTTCAACACGAACCACACTCCAGCTCTTCCAAGACCAAATTAAGCTATCCCAAGCAAGGAGTGATGGGAAAAGTCAGACTAAATAGGGTGAGGTAAAGGTCACATGATCCACACAGACAAAGTGAAACCAATAGAGGCTGTCAGATCGCTAATGCGTAGATAATCTTTCAGACCTTCTGAGACCTGTCACAGATGTGACAGTAGCCCCCCTTCTACGGGTGACCTCCGGGCACCCAGGACCGACCTTATCAGGATGCGCTCTGTGGAATGCTCTCACCAGACGACCAGCATTAACATCGGTCGCTGGAACCCACATCCTCTCCTCTGGTCCGTACCCTCTCCAATGAACGAGATATAGGAGGGATCTCCGGAGAACTTGGGAGTCCACAATCCTGCTGATCTGAAATTCTAAATTGCCGTCCACCATGACAGGAGCGGGAGGCAAGGAGGACGGCTCAACAGGTTTGACACATTTCTTTAGCAACGATTTATGAAATACGTTATGGATTTTCAAACTCAGCTAACGACAAAATGAAGACCACTCTTCCTGATTCTCTGAAACAAAACATGATACATATAAATAACAATTCAATCATATAAGTATTGCATAGCAAGATGCATCTCCATACATATCATCATCATATAGCATCAAAGGGACGAACAATAAATGCATTATGTATAAACACATATACATATATGACACATACGTAAAATTAGTAAATCCATATAACTGTCCCTATGTTTATAAGGTTAGACTATATTTATATTAACGAACCTCCTATGTTACGGAAATAAGTATATGAAAAGATGGAAGGGGGAGGAAAAAAGGGCAAAATCTACAAAATTATATCATATTCATGTTAATGATCCTCATGTACTGCGGAGGTGAACATGTGGACCAGCGAAGTAGACGAAAGAGGAGGGAAGCGGAACCAAATATATCTCACCCTTACTGGATATCGGAAATTATATCAGCGTGCCTGGAAAAAATGGAAATAAGAAAAAAGGGTTAAACACATATCATGTAGAAAGTTCTATATGTTAATAAAGAAATCGCATTTCCGATTTAAACCATTGGGTGATAAAGTTCCAAGCTTGTGGATCCAATGTGCCTCTCGCTGTTTAAGTAATAGGGTTCGATCATCGCCGCGTCTAGGGCTATCCACTTGTTCAAGTATTTGGAACCGTAGTTGTGAGACACAATGTTTTTGATCCGTAAAAAGATATGGAACAGGTAGCATAGTGTGTTCAAGCCGGATGGTGGACTTGTGTTTGCTGATTCTGTCGCGAGCATGTTGTGTTGTTTCACCGACATATGCTAATCCGCATGGACATTTTAGCAGGTAGACTACGAAACTTGAGTCACGCGTAAAGAATCCTTTGATGGGAAAATGCTGTCCAGTACGTGGATGAGTGATGTTTTCACCCTTAATTATGCTCGAACACTGTGCATAGTGTAGACAAGTGAAAGTCCCGCGTCGTTGGCTCCTCAAAAATGTCTGTCTGGGTATTGGTGAAGCTACCTGTAATGGATCTCCTGGCACCCCGACCGGGTACCTCCGTCGAATGATGCTCCTAGTGCTTCCCGAGGACTCCAAGCACTCCACTTGACACCGTAAGCGCTGCAGACCCCATGAACCACCGAAGCTTGGTTGAGGTCTCACCGTCTCCTACCCAGGCTCCAGTGGGTGAACCTCTCCTAAATCCAGAGAGCAGGAACAGCTCTTACAAGAGCTAGTAGTTATAGCCAGGGGAGTATAGCAAATCTTCAGCGCATAGCAATCCCCAGTGTCGATCAGTTACCCAAACACCAGCCTCAACATGATGATGGGTAAAACAGGAACTCTTTATTGAACACACAGCATTGACTTATATACACATGACATATTGAGGACATGACATAGCAGCCAACCCTGTACAGTTTAAACACAAAACTAACCCTATTCAACAAACACACTGGCATTGTCTTTGACGCAATCAACAATTAACATGCAAACAGATATCTTTACCCCCTCCATAATGAATGAATAGGGGAGGAGGAGACACATGTGATGGGATTATCTCCTGAGTGTATCATAGGAGTCGGCTGCTATTATAATCAACTATCTTAATCCCATCACTAACACAATCAGTGGGAGTCTCAGTGCAGAGTTAACCCTTTTTGTGTTGCTGAATCCACACCATGCCTTTTTAATGGGCCATAGGAAATATGTGGCATATAAATTACACACATAAATCAGGGTTCATAGTTCCTTGTAACCCAAAAGGTCTTAGGGGGTCTCCATTGTTCTCGGTCCATAGTCTGTAGGAAGGAGGCTAGCCCTCAGGTTCCTCCAGCAGCCCCAGTGACAGTTCAGTCTGTCACACTACCTATATACGCTCTCACTAATTTGTCCTTCATGTTTTGTGGTCTCTTATAACAGGTGATGGGTGGTTAATGAAACTCCTCAATATGTGGGTATGCTCTATTCAACAGGGACCAGTGTTTCCGTAAAGCCTGATGTATTTTAGGTACTAGGGGATGGTATGTTGTGACACACGCTACTCATTTAGAGTTGGTTGTTCGTGATTGACTAGTCACTCCTAGGCTCTGCCTAGCTGTGTCAAGTATATGTTGTGGCTAACCCCTCATTTGGAACTTGTGTGTCATCTCATCCAATCTTTCAACCTTCGTGTCGTTATTGGAGACTATGCGATCGACTCGCATGTATTGTGATTTAGGCAGGGAATTCTTGGTGGCTCTGGGGTGACAGCTGCTGTAATGAAGAAGGCTATTGCAATCTGTAGGTTTATGGAATAGATCTAATGTGATGCGGCCCTCTGAATCCAACTTGACCAATGTATCCAGGAAGCTGATGGCCTCCTGACTTGTGTGCATGGTGAAACCCAGTTCCGGATAAATCTGGTTAAGGTCCTGTACAAATTCATCAATTGAAGCTGAAGGGCCCCTCCATATGCAAAAAATATAGTCTATGAAACGCAACCAAGTAATAGAGAATTCTTGGAACACAGGATGAGTATATTCAAAAGTCTCTTCGAATGATGCCATAAATGCGTTAGCATAGGGAGGGGCCACATTCAACCCCATTGCGGTGCCCCTTTTCTGGCCATAAAAGGTGTCACCAAACATGAAGACATTTTTTGTTAGAATAATCCTCAAAAGTTCAAGACAAAACTCTTGTTCTGTTTGTAGTCCTGATTGTGTTTGCAACAATCTGGCTGTGGCCTGAATACCCTTGTCGTGCTCTATAGAAGTATAAAGGCTATTGACATCAAGTGTCACTAATGTGCAATGCGATGGGATTTGTAGTTGCCGTATTTTGGACAGAAAGTCGGATGTGTCTAGTATGAAAGATCTGGAATTTTTGGTAAGTGGTGTGAGGATTTTCTCCATGTAGATCGCCAAAGGTGAAAAAATGGAGTCACTCGAGGCTACTATGGGGCGTCCTGGGGGGTTATGTAAATTCTTATGGATCTTTGGCAATGTGTAAAAGACCGGAATAATCGGGTTCTGTTTAGTGAGGAAGATGGCAGTTCTATTGTCGATGATCCCTCTACTAGAATATGTTGAAATAATGTTCGAGATAAGTCCCTGAATACGTCTAGTGGGGTCTTCATGTAGAATCTCATAGGTGGAATCGTCGGCTAACTGTCTCCTGATTTCCCTAAGGTAATCTGCCTTGTCCATTACCACTAATGTGCCGCCCTTGTCGGCTGGTTTAATGATAAGATCTTTGTGTTCTTGTAGGGATTTAAGGGCCATATTCTCTTCAACCGTTAGGTTGTTTGTATGTCTATATTGTCCTGAAGTGTTCTTCATTAATATGTCTTTAATCATATTCTGGGAGAGGGATATATAGGTCTCACTTACAGCTACACCCTCCAAAATAGCGTACACACTAGCGGCCAGGCAAACATTATTATCGTAATTGTTAAAGTCATACAAATGTTGTTTTTTACGTTCAATAGCCCGACTATACACAACTGCACCCAAGCTCCTTCTGGAACCACCACGACAGTTCCTGACAACAATAACAACTAGTTTAAGTGAATTACCCGCTATGCACTCCGTGTTACTCTGTAACGCTTTAGCGATGTTGTTCAAAAACTTTTCGGCACTAAATCCCTCTCTAGAATGTCTCATTCAAAAAACAGAGTCAAACATCTCGCCACCGTCTAAGCGCAGCTGAATGAAATCACCCGGCTCTGCAAAATCTTATCTAACAAAGATTGTATACAAGCATGTATTGTGTCAATAGCGTCAACAAATGAACCAACGACGTCCAGGTTAATGAATCTAAAATGCTCGATGTACATGGTGCTATTAAAATTCACTAAGTCACGCTGTTGATGGAAGACATGTTCTAATTTAACGTTTCTTAAGTTGTGGGGTTCAGGGGGTCATCTATAATGTCTGCGTTAACGGTCATTTCATCAGTTTGTGAGTAGCGGGGTGAAAAAGATTTGTTTGCCCAGTTGGTGGACGGTTAGTTTGTGAACTGTTTGAGTGAATGTGCTCTGCTTGCGATGCCTGCGGATAGCTTGGAGTTTGTTCAGTGCCCGCGCAGGCAGGCGTATCAGTCTTGTTACATCGGCGCCACCTTTTCCTAGATTTTTTAGAGCGTCTAGCTGCGAAGTACATCTTTATAGCCGGTTGTAACTCTCTAGCTCTCGCGCTTACAGATGTTTTTGTGTTTTTAAAAGGATATCCACCGCCAATCATCCCTAGTCAATTCCTGTCTATCATCTCTTTTTCAATTGCATCGAGAAGGGTAATCAGTCTTGTATATTTGTCAAACATGAGCATATATTGTGATGTTTACATAAAATATAAACTGAGTCTCTTAATTAAAGAAATTAATCCACGGAAGTATATATAAGACCCTTAAAACTATACTTTTAATAAATAATTCTAAAACCTATTGCCCATACTATGATTGGAAGAGGATGCCAACCAAAGACACTAATGCCACAACAATTAAATAAAAAACAAAGCGTTCATAAAGGAACGGGCCGGGGTCCCGGGGCGGGCGGACAATTCACTTACCCTGGTAAGCCCTGTTGTACCCCTCAGCGCAGAGACAAATCCAGATGGTGGAAACTCTCTGTCCTCGTTCCTGAACTCAAATGCCCTAAATATCCCTATAGATGTTTTGGGGGTATAACACTCCCAAGACCCCAATGCGATCCCCCAGCTAAGTGGGTTCTTCAGGGGGTTAATGTATAAGGTAAATTGATGAAGGCATAGAAAGATAATAATAATAAAGAATATATATTGCAATAAGGTGGCACAGACAGGATGATGGTTAATACCATCTGTCTCACAGTTTAGAGGTTAGCGGGATTGGTATCCACAACCTGATACCTGCAACAAAGAAGAAAGGAAGAGGTACCTTCATAAGGTCCATGCAGAATAACCATATTCCCCAGCAGTCATATTGGTAATAGGGACTTACTTGACCTCCCAGCTTGAAGCGGATGCCACCTCCTGCTGATGCCTAATGATATGGACATACTTGAGCGCCAGCGCACTGAGCATAAATAGGGCGCCAAGCCGCCAATTGGAGTCAACTAACACAAGCCGCAGCACCTATCATGTGATCGCTTAGGTCGGCGTACTCCTGTTCCTTCCATCCTGCTTAAGGAGCGCAGTTATAGAACGCAGCATTTCACCGGAACCCGGAAGTAGCCACTTCCATCCGGTGAAACGCAGAATGGAGCGCACGCCGCCGGCTGTGATGTATGATGGACCCATAGGTGAAAAAAATTCTGGGTATTTTGCGAGATGTTTTTTCTCGTCAAGAAAAATAATCAAGGGTAGTTGCAGAATCAAAGAATCGCTATCACTGAAAACAACTACCTAAAATATAACATTTATTTAGAGTTATTTAAAATGGAGATCCCTATCAAGGGGACCCAAAATTAGACATGGACAAATACGAATAGACACAAAAAGAGCAATTGAGGACCTGGCAGAGGGCTGGTGCTGATGGAAGAGGAAAGGGGCAACACATCCGGGTATCAGTGTCTGTCCCTGAGATATCCCTCAAACTGTCCTCAGCCCAGAGATGCACCTTGATGGTAGGAGCACTCTGTCCACGTGCCTCTGCTGCCTGTCCTTATAACGACCTTGGTATACTAACCCATATGGATGTCTGGGTCCTTGTATAAGCTGAGTACATTACACATACAAAACAAAACTTGATGTCATGTCACTTGACCCGACGCGTTTCCCCTTTCAGTTACAGGAAAGGTTCGTCAGGGGACACAAGTGTAAATGTGTGTCACAGATAGAAACAAAATACAAAACGAAACCAAAACAAAAACTGGAGAACCCCCAAGTCAGTATCCGTCAGCAAGGGGTGCCACAATATACAAATAGCCAATAGGCTGATTATAAGGAGACCAGTATGATACTTATCTGGTGACGAGCTTTCGGTTCATGCTGATAGATCAGGGATGTCTGGCTTGGGGGGCTCCAGGGGGCAAAAAGTGATGTAGCTCCAATTAGTTCAGTGAAACACACCTCCTTTTAAAGCCACTATGGGGCGGTCCCAAGCGCTGTAACCCAATCCTGAAAAGAGTAGCCTGTCATGTGATCCAGGACAGCCCACTTACAATTACTCCCTGAAATCAGACTGTTTTGTATAGATACCTAATAAAGTCTAGGAAGAGAAACCGAAGTGGAAGATAAAGGAGTATTAAAATCCTCACATATATTCGCTTTAATGGCGGTGGAATATTCGATGTACGCTTTAATGGCGGTGGATCTTCGCGTGTATATATAGCTGGAACGCACGCCGACCAAGAAAATGGCCGTGCTTTCCAATAGGATCCAATGGGAACAACCGTCTGCGTCACGGGGGGCGTATCCATAATGGCCGTGCGTTCCACCGCGGTGTAGGCACAATGGCCGTGCGTTCCATGACAGCCCAAATGATAACACCGCCTCCTGGCACAATTTGTGAAAATATATTCAGCCGAGATGATCAACGGGGATAGTAAGCTGGCGTAATCAGATGATTGAAATAAACATATGACAGCAGGCTTAAGATAAGGAGCTATGGCAGTGGAACGCATGCCCATTAACAAGATGGCCGTGCGTTCCAAATAATTGGTACTGGAATACCGTGCGTGTAAGGTAATGTGCCCGCCTAGCAGGGCCAAGGGGGCGTGTTACAACTCAGTCACATGTATTGATTAGTGCCTAAAACATCATGCACAGTCGACGTGGTAATAACAGGAGGATTACAAATCTTATTCATAAGGGTCACGGGCTACAGATATCTTAGGTATGACCATGTTAATGCCATATAGATGATAACAGTCAGCTGTATAAACATGGCAATAGTGGCATTTTAGGAATATAGTGTTATAAGGTGTGCTTAGGAGCCAATACGTATTCACCATGCAAAAGATACTGTAAAAAATGAAGACGTGGGTGCTCAGATATGAGTCTACCCTCTGATAAACAAACTGACACTTCATCATTAGAAAGAGGACCGAGTTTCAGAATCTTGGGAGATGCCACCCTGGATCAGAGAGTATCATAGATTACAGGAAGCACAAAAAAGTTAATTTTTCATTAAGACCCCTTGGTGATTGTGACCGGAACCGATAGATCCATTCGGTTTCCTTCTGTAGGATCCTGCGGTCCCAATCACCTTTCCTGGGGGGATGGTCTAACGTAATTCATGCTGGTGGCCGAACAGGTATTTGTTTTGGTGTTTTTCACATAGTTACAAGCCAAGCAGGCTCCACAACGGAATGTGCCCAATGGTTTTCGATCTAACCATGTGCCTTCCGGGGTTGGTCGTAAATAGTGGCTGTGAACTAGGCAATCGCGGAGGCATCTGCCCCGTCTAAAAGTGATACTGGGGCGGGGGGGAAGTATATCGGCCACCCCTGGATCCATAGAAAGGATGGGCCAATATTTATTGATGATGTCTCTGACCTCCTTATTCCTGGTGTCAAAGGTGGAGATAATTCTCACGATATCACCATCTTTCCCCCTCAGTTCCCTCGGTACCAGCAGAGTATTGAGTTCACTAGAGACCGCGTTCTGAAAAGCGTCTCTCAAAACGTATTGTGGATAACCCCTAGTTTTAAACCGACTTAGAGTTTTTACCAGGAATTGAGGAAACTACAGAGTCCGAGCAATTTTTCCTCATGCGCAGATATTGGCCAGATACCCCTTTTAAGATTTGAGGGATGATGACTATCCCAATGGATCAGGCTATTTGTGGCGGTAGTCTTCCTAAAGGTGGAGGTGACAAGTTTGTCACCGACTTTGGTGACCCTGATGTCAAGGAATGTCAGAGACTCATGGTGGAATTCAAATGTGAACGAAAGTCCCAATTCGTTTGTGTTTAGAGTTTTAACAAATAGTTCGAATTCATCGCCACCTCCATTCCAGATAATGAACACGTCATCAATATATCTTGTCCAAAAGACAATCTTGTCACCCCACCAGGGTTGTACATCTGGGAAGACCACTTTATCTTCCCACCAGCTCAGGAGGAGATTTGCGTACGAGGGGGCACAGGGGCTCCCCATCGCGGTCCCCCTGAGCTGGTGGAAGAACTGCACATCAAAGAGGAAGAAATTGTGAGTTAAAACGAACTTAAGGAGGGTCACCACAAACGCACTGTGCGAACTATGTGAAATGGCCCTAGTTTTGAGGAAATCGGATGCCGCCATCAGACCCTTGGCATGGGGGATAGAGCTGTAGAGGGACTCTACATCTATGCTCGCTAAGGAGCATGATGTTTCAATGTTGATGGTCTCGATTTTACGTAAAAAGTCCATGGTATCCCTAGTGTAGGATGCAAGAGCAGATACAAAGCCCTTAAGTACCTGATCTATATAGATACCGCTGTTTTGTGTTATCGAGCCCACCCCAGACACAATCGGGCGACCCTTCAGTGGTGAGACGCCCTTATGGATTTTCGGTAAACCATAGAAGGTAGCTCAGAGAAAGGGGGACGACCCTAGGGGTGCCAAAAAGGGGGAAAAAGAAAAGGGGGATCCTGTGCTCACCCAATGCACCCACAATGACACCCCTAATAAATAACTTGGCTCAAGCTCCTGAGCACAACATCAGAACAACAGAGAGAATGGAGCTCAAAATGCCAAATGATGAATGTTATAAATATTTTATTATGACATAAAAAGACATAAAAATTACATACAAAAGATGCAGTAGGGCAGGAAACAAAAAAGGAGCAGGGAGAGGAAAAAACGGCGCCACCCTGGGAGGGACACTCCGGTCATGAATGATAATGTATAAGATCAGCGGGATAAATATATGGTAAAATGATAAATTACCCGCAGATGAAAAATGAGTATAAATGAGAAAGGCGAGTCTAAAAATGACTGCAAAGCCCACACTAACATGGACATACACACCCGGCCAGCAGGTAGAAACCCTAGCAAGTAAGTAAACATCCAAATGGAAAAGAACCGGGATGTGGAATAGCAAATGTGACTCACCAAAAATCAGACCAGGAGTGGACCAACCAGGATGGCGCTACCCCAACGCCCGTTTCGGCGTGCCTTCGTCAGGGGGACTTTGAAGGAGAAAAAATTAATCAATAAAAAATATATATATGAAAATTACATACAAACTGTTAAAAGAAATGATGGAATCCACAGTCGTGGACCCAGCGACTACAAAAAAGCGGAGAAACCCAGATTTTCATTAAGGCCCCTGGGACGTAACGTCCCCAGGGTCCAAATCCAGCGGCTCTCCCGTTGGGCTAGCCTCTTGGATGTGTTGCCAGCACGCAAATCCACTCGGATACAATCAATTCCCCTCATTTTAAGAAGCCTCGGGTTGCAGGAATGGAATGCCTTAAAATGTCTAGCAATGGGTTTGGTAACCGCAGCCTCCTCCAGTTCCTGCGCCTTCAGGATATCCCTCACGTGCTCCCGCACAAGGACCCGCAGTTCCCGTGTGGTCAACCCCACGTAGATCATGGGGCATGGGCACTGGGCATAGTATACCACCTGAGTGCTGGAGCACGTGAGGGACTGATTGATTCTGAAAGTCCTAGTGCCAGAGGTATTTACAAAATCGAAAAAACGTTCCATGTTTGGACACGCAGCGCACCTACCACATGGTCTAAAACCAGTCTTGGGGCCACCCTGTCCGGCAAAAAGTTGGGGAGAAGTCGGCTGTAGATAGCCTCTTACCAAATTATCACGCAGGGTATTAGCCCTGCGTGCCGTGACAAGGGGTCGTGTAGACAATAATTTCTCCAGGATTGGGTCAGTGCGTAAGATAGGCCAATGCGTGGCCAAGCAGGTCCTCATTTCATCCCAGTACGAGTGATAGGTACTAATAAATCTTATTTTTCCATCCGGTACTCGTTCTTTTTTGGTTAGTAACAATTGGGACTGGCACAGATTTTTTGCCCGCCAATAGGCCTTTTTAATAGACCGATGGCTATATCCTCTCCTGAGGAACCGGTCCTTCAAGTCACTGGCCTGTCTCTCAAACGTCGCATCGTCGGAACATATCCTACGAATGCGCAAGAATTGACCCACCGGAATTGCGGAGATGGTACTTTTGGGATGTAAGGAGGTTGCGTGTAAATACGCATTAACGGCCGTTTCTTTACTGAAGACATCCGTCCTGAGTTGGCCGCCAATATCTCTGAACACTGATACGTCCATAAAGTCAACCCTTTGTTTATGGTATGTATAGGTCAACCTAATATTTTTGGAATTGGTGTTTAATAACTTGAAAAAGTCATGAACCTGTGCCTCGGTTCCCTGCCAGATCAAGAAGACGTTGTCTATGTACCGCGCCCATAAAATGGCGCGGTCCATGACGACATGTCTGTCTGACAGGAACAGGTCCCTTTCCCACAGCCCCAGGAACAGGTTGGCATAGGCCGGCGCACATGCCGCCCCCATAGCTGTCCCCTGGAGCTGCAGGAAAAAGAACGCGTTAAACGAGAAAAAATTCCTCGTAAGCACAAACCTGAGGAGTCTAAGTAAAAACGATGCAAAGTCTCCCGGTAGGTTGCTAGCAGAGAGAAAAAACTCCACTGCTCGCAAACCATCTACGTGTTGAATACTCGTGTAGAGGGACTCTACATTGCATGTTACCATGATATTGTCCTCATCCAGAGTAATCCCCTGTATCCTCTGTAGAAAGTCAGAAGTACCTCTGACGTACGATGGCAAAGTTTCCACAATAGGCTTTAGGTGGAAATCCAACAGTTTGCAAATGTTTTCCACCATACTGTTACACCCAGATATGATGGGCCTACCTGGGGGTACTGAAGCGTTCTTGTGGACCTTGGGTAAGAGGTACAGGGTTGGGATGGATGGTTCCTGGATAATAAGGGCTTCATGCATTTGTTTGGAGATGATGTTCCTCTCCAAACCGGTATCCAAAATTTCCATTAGCTCACCTCTAAAGGAGATAGAGGGATTAAAGGTGAGTTTTTTATATAACAAGTGGAATTATTAAGTTATCAATATACCTCCGTCAAATACATACTCCGTGGCCAGACCACCAAGTTCTCTCCCTTGTCGGCCGGTTTGAAAATCACATCATTGATGCCCTTGAGTTTACCAAGGCTCAGTCGTTGGTCCCTGTCAAGATTGTCACATCGAATCGACGTCGGGATTTGTTCAAAATCCTTACTGACCATCTTGACAAAGAGATCAATTGCTGGACAAAGCAACAGGGGAGGAATTACACTAGTGGCGTTATCAACTGGTCCAGCTTGTTCCATCAGTAGGTCCTCCAACACGCGGAGAGCCTGTTGCTCATCCTCAGTGCCTAGACCCCCAGTGGAATCAGCCCTCGCATGCCATCTCTTCATCATCAAGGACCGCCCAAAAAGGTGCAGGTCCTTGATGGCGGTAAACTGGCGGTAAACTGATCAAACCTGCAGCTAGGTGCATAGGAAAGAAAAGTGGTTGTGCGTGGGAACGCTAAAAAAGACCAGGTAGTTGGCGCCAGAGACCCTTGGATGCAGGTAAGGGATAAAAGTGGATCCCTACGGACCCTATGATATTGGCACACTTTAATAAGTGTAAGCCCAAAGAATATTTAAAATCACGTGTTTTAAAATAAATGCTATCCTATACAAATTGTATAAAGTCACGAATGACCACATAAAAACAAATAAAAGGTATAAGAAAATTTATATTAAATATATTAAAGATGACTCACTTCACCCAGGAGGGTAATGTGGGATAAAGCTCAAGACACCCACACCACACCTCCTGTGCCTGGGTCGCCTGTAGAGATGTCAGATTTGGATCAAAACACACTCGGGAGTCTTATCCTTTTTCTTTCTCTTTATTCCAAAGCCAGGGTGGGGGGAGTGGACGGCTCAACGCGTTTCGGGGCCTCTGTATGGGTCCCCTTCATCAGGAGCAGATATAAACAGCATATACAGTGATCATCTTTAAATGACAGAAAAAACCGCCAAAGATACACTTACAATGATGTCACTTCCGGTGTCAGTATGCGTTCCAGAGTGGAACGCATCGGAAGTGACAATCAGAGATGATGCAGTCAAGAAATGTGCATCAGGTCAGGATTATTATAATCAACATTATTATAATCAGGGGGAAGACAACACACCAATTGTATACATTGGAATATAACATGATGTCCCTTACTTGGTGGGGTGCCGATTATTGTATTCTTATGTGTTCCCCGTGGAATGCAACATGGAACTTCCGGTTGCGTTCCACAGTGGAACGCAAACAAACCGGAAGTAGAACCCGGAAAAATGCAGCTTGTTCAAAAACCAGAATCGAGGTGAATATGGAAGACCGATAGGATGTGTAGGGTGTTTAGTTGAGAAGAGAACCAGGAACTAAGGAGAGCATGGCAAAAAGTCATGCGACCGAAGTCTCTAATGCTGGGTGTATACTAGACTTCCGGTGCGTTCCACAGTGGAACGCATCTAGACCGGAAGTGTACTCGGACGAATGATCAAAATTATAAAACTTGATTTTAGTATATTTTCCTCGTTGTAGTCAGTAAGAGTGTGTTCTCAGGGGTCCCACTAAGGGGGTTCAATTGATAAACTCTTTAATAGGGGAAGGAGCACGCATGAAATCACGTGATGCGGCCCCGATCATGTGATTGGATCCCCACATCCCAGTCTGGGGCTCTATAGTAATGAACTGTAATCCTAGCCTAGGATGTGTTAGATAATTATGCATGATGGGAAATTATTATTATTGGTCTTCAGCTGATGTTGGTAGGGGCTCTGGGGAGCTAGCTCAGGGTGGACCAACATCTAATAAATTAATCTAAAAAATGTGTAAAAAATATATCGATAGTGGTCAATAGTAAAAATGGGTTAAAGGTTTTTCATGGACATGCGGTTTTTCATAAAAATATCGTAAAAGACTGTCAATATTCAAAAAATGTCAATGTTCAGAAAATCTAAAAATCATAATGGTCCTCACTATGGCGTTAAACACAGATCGTGGGGGATGAACGCAGGAATTCCTGCGTGCATGGACCCATAGCTGAGTGAATATAAAGTGGGACCTAATGAAACAAGATATATACCCATAGTGGAACATAAAATAGAACATAAAAGGACAGAAAAAAATATATAGAAAAAATATATTAAAAAAATATAAATATATAAAAGAACAGAAAAAATATAAAAGCGAAGTATAAGCGTATGTGTCATGAGATTTGGGTAAATATAATTAGATATCAAATGTAAAAAATATATAAAAAAGTAAAACACATGGGGACCTGTATACATATAGAGATACACAGAAAGAACGTGTGGATCATAGCTATACCACGGTGATGTATAGGGGGATAGGGGTAAGAGACTTTTTATGCAGTTGGTGTTTATCCGAATTAAAATAAGAATCAAAATAAAATCATGAGGAGTACATGTTATATTATGCAAAGGCGATGTGGAGAGGAAAAAGGAAGAAAAAACCTTTTTACACCCGTGGAAAAAAAGTTTGAAACACGTAACAGGCGCCAGATCACTCGGTTATTACTCGTGTAGAGGATAAGGATTAATTCTTATTTGTGTATAGAATAAAAAAGACCTTCACCTGGGTCTATTCGAAGAGCTCGGGGTTTAGGAGAAAACACCTCAGCTCTATAGTGGTGATGTTGGAGATCATAAAATAATAGTAATGAAGGAAAATCAAATGCACTCACTTCACAGGGGGGGCAGTCACCAGGATAAACTCAGGACACCTGGGACTATTTTCCCCCCCAGCCAGGATCGCATGTAAAGATGTGAATAATTGAACGCCGCCTACACACGTGGCTTCTGGTCAATCATTTTATTAATACAAGGCTCAACGCGTTTCGAGGGTCTGAGGCCCTCTTCTTCAGGAGTGCTTTAGCAGATTCTGAGACCAGTCTGGAGTCTATATTAATATATTTCCTCTACAGTGGGCAAGGGCAATCCTTGACCCACTGAAACACTTGAGCTGCCTATCTTGTTTCATAACAACAGACGAGCATAACTCCATATATGCATATATATATATATATATATATATATATATATATAGTTCTTGATAGAACCCACCTCCGCCCCCTGGCGCCTCTGATAGCCTCTACTCTAGGTACCTATTTTGTAACTCCTGGTCTGCTTCCAAAACCAGGTAGTTCAAATTGTACCGTAATCCTCTTTTTGTATTTCTACATTTTATATTATGCAAAGGACGTGGAAATGCGCATTGAGGGATGTGTATCTGCTAAAGGCATCTCTGTACTGTTACTTTAATAATTCGAATATTCTAAACATTCGTTCAAGCCGAAAGGAAATAGGGTGTTCAGGGTGTATATCCAATACATCTCCTTCCGGCATAACTGTTGGTGAGAAGACGTGATGGTCTCCAAAGGGGTTACTGTAAGGCCTATCAGGGAGCCATCATGTTTTTCAGAAAAGTGGCGCGATACGCTGTGTGTTGTAACTTTGCGTTTGATGTTGGACCGGTGTTTGCACATTCTTTCTCGTAGGGTTTGGGTGGTCCTACCAACATATTTTAAACCGCAAGGACACTTGAGTAGGTATATTACATTTTTTATCCCACAGGTGAGTTCTTGTTTGAGGGTCCACATTCCTGATAGGCCTCCTACTTCAATTCCACTAGTGCCATGGGTGATCATTGCACAACATTTGCATCTTTTTATTCCACATCTAAAGGACCCTTTTCTAGTTGGAAGAGGGACAATGGTTGTATTGGGTACTCGCAATTTGGGACAGGATGGGGCAATGATATTTTTGATCGTTTGTACCCTTCTGAAAGTTATGGACGGCTGTTTAGGGAGTGTATTTCTGAGAATCGGGTCTTTTAGCAAGATGTCCCAATGTTTAGTGGGTATCTTTCTAATCTGATGATCTCTATTATATCTAGTTATGAGATTATATTGATATCCCTTTGGATCAATGATTTTTTTTTTTTTTTAGAACTCTCTGAGATGAGGCCTTGATTAGACTTTTGGGGTAGCCCTTATCCAAAAAACGTTCTTTTAGGACTCCTAGTTGTGTTTTTAAGGTCTTATCGTCGGAGCAGTTTCTCCAGATCCTTTTCATTTGTCCAAAGGGTATGTTCCTTATCCATTTTGTGTGATGACAACTGGAGTATTCGAGATAACTGTTAGCATCCACTTTTTTAAAATGTGTGCTGGTGGTTATCTTGTTTGCTATGATCTCAATATGTAGGTCCAGAAAAATGGCAATTTTGGGGTTGACATCACAGGTGAACTGAAGACCCCAATCGTTCTGATTTTTCAGGGACATAAATGACAATAGATCTTCATTCTTGCCATCCCAAATAAAAATAATATCGTCAATATAGCGACGATAGAAGATTACATTTTTATGGGATTGCAGACCTATTTGTTCCACAAACAGATTTGCATAAGAGGGTGCAAATTTTGTCCCCATAGCGGTACCCCTAGTTTGCAGATAGAATGTCTCATTGAACGTGAAATAATTGTGCTCAAGGATGAATTTGATGGAATTTATAATAAACTCCTTCTGAATCGGAGGCATTCCAGGATCTAGTTCAAGAAAGTGTCTTATCGCGCGTATTCCCACATCATGTCGAATATTACTGTAAAGGGATGCTACGTCAAGTGTAACCCATAAGTAGGAAATATGTGTTTGTGGATAGCTCACCCTCTATCTCAGTATGGTCAAGGTGCTCTAGTCAAAGACTGATCGCCCAATCAGTCAAGGTAAGGAAAAAAATTGGAATGGTAAAGACTGGCACTCAATATGTGGGTCACAACATCAACTTTTAATATTTAAAATATGTCTAAAAATGAATACATGGAAAATAATACTATATAAAATATCCCCCTAAAAATTCAATAAAATTGCCACTTGTCTAACGGTCCTAGATGAATGACATGTGCAACTAATTCAAATTGGAAAGTCCATAGTACAAAGATTACAATCTGGTACAATGTTCCTTTAAATATCAGCAGTCAACGTCCAGACAGTATTGGCTTCTTTTTAGTCTATGATACCATGCAATCCGCCAGTTGTGGCGTTCAATCTTTCCTCACCGTAGTGGGATGTGTGCGGTGGTCACAGGCTGTGGAGAGATGTTGCTTACCGGTGTCTGCAGCTTACCGGCCCTCTCGTTCACCTGCTTTCCACACCGCGCTGCTGTACTTGCTTCCGGCGTCCTCGCACTCTGTTCTAGGTCACGTGTTCCTACAGAGATATCGCGGGACTTCGTTATTCTGTTCCGGTATCTGATGTGCTCATGCTCATAGCAAGATGGGAGAAATGGAGCGCTCCAAATTTGAAAAAGTCAGTCAAATATTCTTTCTCATGTCCGGATTCACACTTGCAACAGGGATTTCCACGCCAGACGCGTTTCGAGGACTTCACTCCTCTTCCTCAGTGGCTGAATCCCTGTTGTACATCACTTCCTTTTATATCCCCACAGGATCACTATAAAGTCTGGACTGGAATGTCTTTTGAGCACATTGCGGTTTCAATGCGGTTTGCATGCGTTTTTTTCGTTGTCCATGCGTTTTTTCTTTCCATTGCATCAGGATATTGTAATAAATATAGACAGCCAAAAAGCAATCTTAAATTGATCCATTTACACTCTTAAATTTATAAAATACATAAAATACATGACTCCTGTTAAAATCAACATAAAATATACTCAATTCATTGGAGGGAAGGGTAATTTGGGGTCTTATTCGTTATAAAAAACAGGATAATAAAACCTCTCTCTTATTTTACGTCAATTAATATGTTGTAGGTAGATATATATGTTGTAGGTAGATATAGGGGAGTGGGCCTATCACCAAGGGGGGGTCGTAGCGCCGATAAACGGCCAGACATGCGATCCCCCATTGGATGAGAGGCACACCACCCAAACTCATAAAAAGCCAAAAATCTCCATTTCTGCATTTAAACCTGCTGGCAACATGCTTCCAAAATTATAAATCTGTTTTGTTTCTGCTCTAGACATTCGTTCGATGTGATTCCCACCTCTCCAGTGCTTCTCAATTTTCTCCAGGGCCACAAAAACCAACCCCGTAGGGTTGAAGCCCATAACCAAGACCCTACGGGGTTGGTTTTTGTGGCCCTGGAGAAAATTGAGAAGCACTGGAGAGGTGGGAATCACATCGAACGAATGTCTAGAGCAGAAACAAAACAGATTTATAATTTTGGAAGCATGTTGCCAGCAGGTTTAAATGCAGAAATGGAGATTTTTGGCTTTTTATGAGTTTGGGTGGTGTGCCTCTCATCCAATGGGGGATCGCATGTCTGGCCGTTTATCGGCGCTACGACCCCCCCTTGGTGATAGGCCCACTCCCCTATATCTACCTACAACATATATATCTACCTACAACATATTAATTGACGTAAAATAAGAGAGAGGTTTTATTATCCTGTTTTTTATAACGAATAAGACCCCAAATTACCCTTCCCTCCAATGAATTGAGTATATTTTATGTTGATTTTAACAGGAGTCATGTATTTTATGTATTTTATAAATTTAAGAGTGTAAATGGATCAATTTAAGATTGCTTTTTGGCTGTCTATATTTATTACAATATCCTGATGCAATGGAAAGAAAAAACGCATGGACAACGAAAAAAACGCATGCAAACCGCATTGAAACCGCAATGTGCTCAAAAGACATTCCAGTCCAGACTTTATAGTGATCCTGTGGGGATATAAAAGGAAGTGATGTACAACAGGGATTCAGCCACTGAGGAAGAGGAGTGAAGTCCTCGAAACGCGTCTGGCGTGGAAATCCCTGTTGCAAGTGTGAATCCGGACATGAGAAAGAATATTTGACTGACTTTTTCAAATTTGGAGCGCTCCATTTCTCCCATCTTGCTATGAGCATGAGCACATCAGATACCGGAACAGAATAACGAAGTCCCGCGATATCTCTGTAGGAACACGTGACCTAGAACAGAGTGCGAGGACGCCGGAAGCAAGTACAGCAGCGCGGTGTGGAAAGCAGGTGAACGAGAGGGCCGGTAAGCTGCAGACACCGGTAAGCAACATCTCTCCACAGCCTGTGACCACCGCACACATCCCACTACGGTGAGGAAAGATTGAACGCCACAACTGGCGGATTGCATGGTATCATAGACTAAAAAGAAGCCAATACTGTCTGGACGTTGACTGCTGATATTTAAAGGAACATTGTACCAGATTGTAATCTTTGTACTATGGACTTTCCAATTTGAATTAGTTGCACATGTCATTCATCTAGGACCGTTAGACAAGTGGCAATTTTATTGAATTTTTAGGGGGATATTTTATATAGTATTATTTTCCATGTATTCATTTTTAGACATATTTTAAATATTAAAAGTTGATGTTGTGACCCACATATTGAGTGCCAGTCTTTACCATTCCAATTTTTTTCCGTAACCCATAAGTAGTCGTCCTTCGACTCTACATTGTTAAGGTTATTGATGAGGTCAGAGGAATCTCTCAGATAAGAGGGTAATTTTTGTACATATTTCTGTAAAAAGCTGTCAACATAGGCTGAGAGGTTTGAAGTGAGGGAATCTATACCGGAAATGATCGGTCTGCCAGGTGGGTTGGTGAGGGATTTGTGAATTTTGGGTAGAAAATAAAAGCGGGCTATGGTCGGGTGATTGGTGGTGAGAAACATTTTTTCTTTTTTATCAATGATATTTTGAGAAAAACCAGAGTCTAGCAGTTCTAGTAAGGTTTTCTTGAAGTTTGGAGTGGGATCTTCTACAAGAATTCTGTAATAGGCTGGATCTGCCAGAATTCTTTTAGATTCTTTTACATAGTCGTCAAGATTCATGATTACAACTCCTCCTCCCTTATCCGCGTTCTTTATTACTATTTCTTTATTTTTCTTTAATTCAAATAACGCTCTTTTTTCTTTAGCGTTGAGATTATTGGAGAGTGGTGGGACACGGTTTTTTTTCAGGGTGTTGAGGTCATGTAGGACCATATTAAAAAAGCTCTCTAAGTGCGGCCCTCTACTCTCTAGCGGATAGAAGGATGATTTTTTTCTTTAGGCCTGATGGGATACAAGCAGGGGCTTCATTTACAATAGGGATAGAGATGCCTTCTGTATTTGGGGGAACCTTGCTAATGGCAGTATCGGTAGGGGTGTGGGATGTTGGTATTGGATCGGTCTTCTCTCCCAGGTTGATACTTTTCATCGTGAAGTGTCTTTTTAATGTCAATTTACGGATCCACTGGTTCATGTCCACAAAAAGTTCAAAGGGGTCAGAGTGATTAGTGGGGCAGAAAGAGAGTCCTTTGCGTAACAAATTAAGTTCGTCAGTGTTGAGTACATGTTTAGATAGATTGAATATCCCTCTGGTATCTTTTAGTGGAGTGGGTATGGGTTCAATTTTGGGTTCTATCTGCGTATTGGTGGTTAGAGTGTCGGATTGTTGGTTGCTGTGATGAGAGATTTGGTTTTTTTTCTCATTGGGGTGTTTGGTTCTTCCCCCTCGACATCCCCTGAATCTTTTTTTGTTCTTTTTCGTGATGACGGGATGGGACTGAAGAAATGCGTTATTTTCAAATTGGGGGGATTTTGCGGTTGGGTGGGCTGAAGGGGGCCTGTGGGGGTGAAGAAGGGACTCAGGATTTGTAGACTGGCAGGTGGAGTGTGATTGCTCATTGTGGGTGAAATTTTCCCTAAAAAAGGGCTTCCAGAGAGGTTGGAGGGTAGGTCTAAAAAAATATCAGATTGGATAGTGGAAACTGAATGTGTGGAGATGTCATTTGGAGAGGGTTGGGATGTGGAATTTCTCAGGGAAGATGGTGATTTGACTGGACAGGAACTCTGGGAGACTGAATTAGTAGAAATATCGTTGACAGAAATGACAGAAGCAAGGTGACTCGGAGATGTCCAGGGGTCAGTGGGGGACATGATGGATTTGGGAGAAACTGATGGAATGTGTCCAAATGGGGCTGTTTAGGATTCTTGGCAGTGGTAACTGTGTGGGCAGATGTTTTTTTTTTGGGAATGAGGTTGAGTGCCCCAGGGTTGGTGATTCTGTTGAGTAGCGGTGCCAGATTGGCAACGGATGTATGTGGGGGATAGTGATGGTCTTTGGAATGGGAGATGGTTTTTGAAGGTAGCTCAGGCTCTAATGGGTTTGCATTCAGGATGTTTAGTGTTATGGGGTCTAGATGTCCCATATGTGGTGCTATTATAGAAGACTCTGTTTTGTGTAGTAGAGTATCTTTGGTTAGGAGCAGATCTTGGATAAGAGTGTAAATAGGGGGGTATATTGTGTTTGTTCCTGAAAAAAGTAGATATCCTATTTTGTGTCAAAGAGGGGGGAAGTTTTCTTTCCCAAGACCTGATTCTATTTAGGTCATAATCTTTGACATCTCTTGACAATTTGTTACATTTCCTATAGACTTCGCTAAATTCAAACCGTCTAAAAGTGTCCCAAAAAATGTCCTTGTTGTCTTTGTGTACAGTCTGGGGTTGTTTGGATAGCCATTTTTTAAGCTTTAGCCCCAAACGTATGCATGTGGATTTTCTTTTTTTAATAAGGATTCTTATATACTCTTGTGAACAGTTATCACTTATTTCTATCCATTCCTTCACAAATGAAGGGTCATCTGTAAAAGAAGGTTTTAGTGATAGTCTTAGACCTCGGGGAATAATTCCCAAGAATTCATAAATAGAGAGGAACTACCAGTCTATCTTGTTCCTTATAAATTCCTTGATGGTATCCAACGCATGGAAATCTTCATTATCCATATTTCCGTTGTTGATTGGTGGTGATTTCTCAATGGTCTGCCAAGTGCCGTTGATAGTCTTTGGGGAAGGCAGTCTTAGTTCGGTAATGGTAGGTATTCTTTTTATTTCTTTCAAGATTCTCGTTGTCATACCGTGGATGTCTCTCTCAAAATATGCCGAACCTATGTCAGCCACTGCTCCTCCATCGGCCGAACAAGTGTAAGTCAGAGCGGAAGAAGAAAAAAGAGGGTTAATCACCAGACCCTTCTCTAATAGGGAAATGTCTGTGTCAGAGAAGGTATGCCCAGATAGGTTAATTACCTTGGGTTCATTAGCTGGCCCCCTTCGACTGTACAGCTGGCTCAGGTTGTTGTTTTTTTTGTTCCCTGCCCTACTGCATCTTTTGTATGTAATTTTGATGTCTTTTTATGTCATAATAAAATATTTATAACATTCATCATTTGGCATTTTGAGCTCCATTCTCTCTGTTGTTCATAGAAGGTAGCTGTCTGGGGTGTGATTGGCAACAGAAAGCGATATACGGTATCGTTAATGACTTTTTTGAGAAGTCCATCATTCAATATAGTTGTAGGTTCCCTCATGAAGATGTCAGTGGGGTCTGATGGCAGCACACGGTAACAATGTCGATCATTCAACAGACGTTCGCACATCTGTTTATACTGTAGGTGTCCCATGATCACAAGATTGCCGCCTTTGTCGGCGGGTTTGACCAGTATTGAAGTGTCCTTCTCGAGGCTCAGGAGGGCTTCGGTTTCTGGACCGGAGAGATTATGATAATGAGATGTACTGGGAGGTAATCTCTCTATTTCTTCAATGGTCATTTGTAAGAAAATATCTATGTGGTTATAGTTCATTGGGGGGGGGGGGGGGGGTTTACTTTTAGGGCGAAGGTCCGTAAAAATAAATCACAAAATACTCTGAAATCTGCAAACTCGCTTTCCCGCAGGCACAATTGCTCACAGGTAATTCTATTATTATTCTTCATGAACTTGTGCCATTTCAATTTTCTTGAAAAAAGGTTAAAGTCCTTAGTCCACACAAAAGGATTAAACCTGGTTGTGGGGACAAAAGATAATCCCCTCCTGAGGAGGGTCTCCTCTGCTTCACTGAGGGTACGTGAGGATAAATTGATGATCTGTAACTGATCGATTCCTGAATACTTCTGTGAAGTCCCCTGATGAGGTCTGGAAATTAGGACCAAAACATGGCATGTAGGGCTTTGTAACTAAGGTTAAGTATAGTACTAGGCCCATACTGAGGGAAAGGGGCGACCCCATACCGATCCTGTCGGGGCGGGTGCTCCATGTGTGCTAGGCAGGTGTTTATTACAGCCCCTAGCCTCTGTATAGGTAGGAAAGACACAACAGGGCTATACACTGCGTGCAGAATTATTAGGCAAATGAGTATTTTGACCACATCATCCTCTTTATGCATGTTGTCTTACTCCAAGCTGTATAGGCTCGAAAGCCTACTACCAATTAAGCATATTAGGTGATGTGCATCTCTGTAATGAGAAGGGGTGTGGTCTAATGACATCAACACCCTATATTAGGTGTGCATAATTATTAGGCAACTTCCTTTCCTTTGGCAAAATGGGTCAAAAGAAGGACTTGACAGGCTCAGAAAAGTCAAAAATAGTGAGATATCTTGCAGAGGGATGCAGCACTCTTAAAATTGCAAAGCTTCTGAAGCGTGATCATCGAACAATCAAGCGTTTCATTCAAAATAGTCAACAGGGTCGCAAGAAGCGTGTGGAAAAAGCAAGGCGCAAAATAACTGCCCATGAACTGAGAAAAGTCAAGCGTGCAGCTGCCAAGATGCCACTTGCCACCAGTTTGGCTATATTTCAGAGCTGCAACATCACTGGAGTGCCCAAAAGCACAAGGTGTGCAATACTCAGAGACATGGCCAAGGTAAGAAAGGCTGAAAGACGACCACCACTGAACAAGACACACAAGCTGAAACGTCAAGACTGGGTCAAGAAATATCTCAAGGCTGATTTTTCTAAGGTTTTATGGACTGATGAAATGAGAGTGAGTCTTGATGGGCCAGATGGATGGGCCCGTGGCTGGATTGGTAAAGGGCAGAGAGCTCCAGTCCGACTCAGACGCCAGCAAGGTGGAGGTGGAGTACTGGTTTGGGCTGGTATCATCAAAGATGAGCTTGTGGGGCATTTTCGGGTTGAGGATGGAGTCAAGCTCAACTCCCAGTCCTACTGCCAGTTTCTGGAAGACACCTTCTTCAAGCAGTGGTACAGGAAGAAGTCTGCATCCTTCAAGAAAAACATGATTTTCATGCAGGACAATGCTCCATCACACGCGTCCAAGTACTCCACAGCGTGGCTGGCAAGAAAGGGTATAAAAGGAGAAAATCTAATGACATGGCCTCCTTGTTCACCTGATCTGAACCCCATTGAGAACCTGTGGTCCATCATCAAATGTGAGATTTACAAGGAGGGAAAACAGTACACCTCTCTGAACAGTGTCTGGGAGGCTGTGGTTGCTGCTGCACGCAATGTTGATGGTGAACAGATCAAAACACTGACAGAATCCATGGATGGCAGGCTTTTGAGTGTCCATGCAAAGAAAGGTGGCTTTATTGGTCACTGATTTGTTTTTGTTTTGTTTTTGAATGTCAGAAATGTATATTTGTGAATGTTGAGATGTTATATTGGTTTCACTGGTAAAAATAAATAATTGAAATGGGTATATATTTGTTTTTTGTTAAGTTGCCTAATAATTATGCACAGTAATAGTCACCTGCACACACAGATATCCCCCTAAAATAGCTAAAACTAAAAACAAACTAAAAACTACTTCCAAAAATATTCAGCTTTGATATTAATGAGTTTTTTGGGTTCATTGAGAACATGGTTGTTGATCAATAATAAAATTAATCCTCAAAAATACAACTTGCCTAATAATTCTGCACTCCCTGTATAGTAGTGTCAACACTGCCATAAGACATCAGCACCTTGGTCACGTAGGTTCCGGTTTCCATCCATTACCAGAACCACCCTCCACAGGCCGTCGAATCCACGAGACGTGGTAAGACCCACCCATTTATTTGCCTTAAATGTGATAGTGGAGGTAATTGTTGTCTCTCACCCAGTGGTATTTATTTAATGATCTAGTAAACGTTATGTTTTAATAATCCCAATTCACAATATTATTCTGCTTTAATTTGGGTGTGACTATATACCGCTACACATTCATCATTGTATGTTGGTATAATTAATATTGTCTCTATTATGTGGGGGCTCGGAATCTGAAAATTCCTGCTCAGAGGAGGAGATGTCAGTCTCAGAGGGAGGCTGGGGTCTACTAGTGAATTGATAGGCCCTGTTTTCCTTAAATTCTTTTAGGTCCTTGTTGAATTGTCTGTGCTTCCTCTCTTTGATTTGCCCCTGGAATCTCTCCACTGCCGTCTGTAGGGATGACTCCCTCCTGTTAAATTCAGGATCTGTTTTGAAAGACACAGCCAACTCAACAAGGCCTTTAAGTTTTTCTGAGCATTGGGAGCTGTCCTGGATCACATGACAGGCTACTGCGCTTGGGACCGCCCCATAGTGGCTTTAAAGGGAGGTGTGTTTCACCGAACTAATTGGAGCTGCATCACTTTTTGCCCCCTGGAGCCCCCCAAGCCAGACATCCCTGATCTATCAGCATGAACCGAAAGCTCGTCACCAGATAAGTATCATACTGGTCTCCTTATAATCAGCCTATTGGCTATTTGTATATTGTGGTACCCCTTGCTGACGGATACTGACTTGGGGGTTCTCCAGTTTTTGTGTCCTATCTGTGACACACATTTACACTTGTGTCCCCTGACAAACCTTTCCTGTAACTGAAAGGGGAAACGCGTCGGGTCAAGTGACATGACATCAAGTTTTGTTTTGTATGTGTAATGTACTCGGCTTATACAAGGACCCAGACATCCATATGGGTTAGTATACCAAGGGCGTTGTAGAATGTACTCTGCTTTACGGGTGCCTTAAATTACTGAAGAACAACTGTATCTTAAGTCAGTGTTGGATTTATTTACAAATAGGGATATACCTACATTCTAAATATAATTAAGGCAATGGGAGAGGGGATTGGAGGGGGTCAGGGTCCTTAAGCTAGCTACACCATTCTCTCTCTCAGTCACACATGCCATGGGCTTTTCTCCGTACTCAGAACACTTCTCTCCAGCAGGTCTCAGCGAATCACATTCTTGATTGTAGAGTCCAGGAAGACTTGTCTTGTCCCAGAGGTCACCATTGTTCTTATTTGTGAGCTAGGTTAGTGCAGGTAATTACACAGGAAGAAAGTTATATCATATACCCCTGCCCCCATCCCAGCATGTATATCCTTGCTGACACAGGTGTGGGCAGTAAATACCAGCAGGGGGCCGGGCTTTCCCCAGGATGTGACAGTCCTGGCAGATCTTCCTTTCATCAGTGTCCTGCCCCAAGAACCCTTTGATGGTCCTCATTTGCATGGAATATCTTTGCATCAAAGCTGTATCATAGATGTCAATTTTATCGGTTCCAACATTCCCTGGTCTTGTGCCTATTGGCACACACAATCAAAAAATAAACCACAGAAACTTGATATCTGCATTGCTCCAGTCCTGCAAACTTTCCGGCATTGCGGCCTTTCTTCTGAGACAGTTTCTTCGTCAACATGGGAAGTCATAGACAGAGCAGGAACCCTTTCATTCAACAGTCACACGCTATTCATTATGGATATTAATAAATAAATAACAAGTCACCAATATCCCTCATGATAATCACAGGAAAATCTACATATCCTACATTTATATCACATACAGTATATAACATTAAACCATGCTAATTGACTCGATCCCTTAACCAGATTGTCATTTAACTACCAACTAGTCTTGCTTGTCAGCTGCCTTATATAACTGGAATATGGGCAAGCCCACTTCAGCACTATGTGACAGTCTGTGCATTGCAAAGGTCCAATCCAGCTGAATTCTACTTCTCACAAGATCTCATACAATAAAAATTAAAAATCAAAAGATACATGATAGATGTATATATGTCTAATACAGGTGATTCTAATGTACGTTGTGCTCTATGTTGGTCATTACGCATAAAGTGAAACCTTGGACTTTTACCCATAATGCCGTACTCTGCATGATTTTAAACTAGACATGTGAAAATGCAGGGCTCATTCATGATAATCGAGTACATCATTTGAGTAAATTAATCACCAACCACATGCTACAAATGTCTGTCATACACATTAACAATTTCCAGAAGGCTGAATAATTTTTCTTGTTGGTCATTCTGCCTTCTTACCCCTGTATAATAGGTGCTGCAAGAGACCTATTATCTGGCTATTCAAGAAGATTGAATAGACATGGCCATATCAGACTACGGACAATCAGTTTTTAGAACTTCAGTATGGCTTATATATTGATAGGAACTTCTGCTTCCTTCATTTTCCACTCACTGATTTAATGGTGCAAGTAAGAGGAAACAAGAAAACAAAAAGAACTCAGCAATATGTTGAATTTATGCAAAACAACCACATGTGTTCTTCTATTGTCCATGGCAGGCCTTCCCCCATGCAGACTTCTAGCTGATGTCTGTGCGCATTTAAATGGGGCACTGTCATCTTGTTTCAAATAATCTGCCACACCTCGCAAAAAATACCAGTCACTCTTTTTTTGTTAAGCAGTGTCTAAGATCTATCAATAACTATGTGCAAGATGAACGCTACGAATGTAGTCCAATTGCCACCACAATATTGGGCTGCTGCTACTTCTCCAGGGTCCCAAATTTGGATATGTAATTTCGCCTCATTATGGATCCTGGAAATAAAAATCAAGAGCAGTATCATTATTCTTAGCAGTCAATACCTTTCTACACCTACATGTAACCTCACTAATATGCCTAGGGGCGGTAATTTAACTCCATCCTAGCTGGGGGGGGTATTTGTAAACCACACAAAAACAAAATAAAAACAAACCAAAAAACATGGCTTCTTAGTGTAACTATAATTCTTTCAAACACATTCCCCCATTTGGTACCATACTACACTGGTACCATACTAACTAGAACATGACCAATCTGGTGAACAACTTTGAAGTTTAGTGTCTACCCAAGAAGTAGGTCTGTATATAACAATAAAAATAAAAATACAACAACTTGTTAATTTAAAAAATATTAACAAGGAAAACAAATGCAAAGGTAGAAAAGAAAAAAATCACATAAAAAAAATATATTCTGCTGGCCCTTAACACATCACACACAGACAGACAGACACATACTAACACCATCTCCCAACTCAACTCTTGTTCTAGTGTGTGAAAAAAGACATCTTCCTGTGAGGTCCATTGAAAGAGCAAATGCTATTTACACCTAAAACACAAAAAGTCATGGGGGGGGGGGGGAAGACAAAAAATACATTCACATCACAAAGATACAGTATACATGATTGTTTTAACTAACAAATGCCTGACTGTTATTTAATTGTTTGCAAACAATTACTAATTATTGAGCTCATGATACCACGTGGTGACTATGAAGACCTTTTTAAATTGATCTAACTAATGCTTAACTAAATGTAGTCAGTACCACTCCACCTAAAACCTGTGAACAAAGCAAAAACATTAGACTTAAGCCAGCTTGACTAAGCTGCCTTTAGTGGCTCCTGAAAAAGAAACACAAAGACAATTATTACACACAATTATCATTATAGTCAAATCCTTATTCTCTAAGCCTTGTCCTGTTATCTGTACGGCTAGAATATAAGTCCCATATTCTTCCTAAACTAAGCAGGCATTGCTCACAAAGTTTGCCATATTTTTTATGAAAAATGGTAATGCTATTTGGGACCAACTGCATACCAGCCAAAATGGAAGATTAGCCCAGGGTGCAAACATTGGTATGCTCGTCCCCCATGGCTGTTGGCTATTCGGAGGGGGGCGGCCATTGTTATCTGTAATCTCCTCCTTTTGCCCCTCAGCATTTCCTGACTCCCCAAGGCTGTTATCCATTACATCAGGCGCCTGTGGTATGCCTTCCTTGCCCTGGGTGGATATACTTTTATCATCCGGTATCAGGCTGAAAATATCGAGGGTTCTACAAAATCTCTGAATGTGCCCTGGTCTGTGACATTTGTAACACCTGATGAATTTCTTCCTTCTTGTACCTCTGTTCACTACTGATATATCTGCATCTGATCTATAACCATCACTGGATTCTTCACACCAGTCTCTAAGTATATTGATAAAGCTCTGGTATGAATTGGCATTTCTCAGGGCAATCCTATTAGGATAGTTCACATAACATATATTGGCCATTGAGTATATGAAGCTTGGATCATCAGCAGACATACCAGGACAGTTATACACACTACTGTACAGTGAAAGATATTGGTTACAGAACAATATAGGGTCATCTCCTCTTCTAAATCTCATTCTTTGTAACGCATTTATCCCTCTATTATCACGACTCTTTAACACACGCTGCAATTATTTCATCCTTCCCTCTGCATCTAAGTTGTCATTCTCATATGCAGATACCTGGGCTGCTAGAGGTGCTGGCACCCAAGCCCTTAGAAGAGAGCATGCATCTTTATCAGTCAAAGTGTATTTCTGTACAATAGCCTCAAATTTATTAGACAGGCACACGGGTGACTCCAGTGTATTAAACTCACCCAGAATCTGGCACAATGTAAGTTTTTCATTAATTGTGAGTACACTAGTGCCCTCCCCTAAATATCCAGGGGCATTTGCTAATGCCACCTCATTGGGTGCATTCATATCAGTGACAGTACAGATATTGGCTGATGGACACTTTTTCTTCCGTTCATTGAGGGATAATATCCATTGCTCCTTTCTAAGTAGCTTCCAATTTCCTCTCCAAAGACATTACCAATTCCTCCATATGAGATAATTTTAGTTGCAATGAACCAACAAGCCTACTCTTCATATCAAAGTTTGCATTGCATTGTTCCAATTGTTCTTGCAGCTCACAATTTCTTTCGGATAAATTGCGCACAGTAGCCCTCAAGTCATCCATTCCAACACTGGAGGCAGTTGCAATGCTACTAAGATTATCTCCAATTTTCTCTATCTGCTCTCCAAGATGACTCCTTTCTGCTCTCCATTGATCCCCCATTTGCTCAGAAATTTCTGTGATTCTGAGCAATACCCAATTTCTGTTAGTTACCTTTCTTTGTAAGTGGTCTACTCTGCAGCTTGTCATTATGTTGCTGACACTGAGACAACAACGCATTAACTTGACTCTTAAGAGGTTCATCTGCACATGAATGATACTTGGCAGAGGCATATTTCTTAACATAACTATAGGCCAGTTCCATTTCACCAATGTACACTCAACACAAGATACAACTATTAAAATAAAAGCTATTGTACTGCCAATACACACTCACAAGTGAACAAGACAAAGAACCAAACTTTTCAGTGTTCCCACAATGTCTTTACATACATGCACACACTTAGTCTGAACTCAAGTCAAGATTCCAAACAAGCACAAATTGTTCCTCTACAGAGAATCCACACTTTCCTCTGCTTTAACGCTCATTAACATACAGCATTCAATACTTTATCCACTATTACAACTCCACATACACTCAAGGACAACAAACAATTAGAACTTTTGCATATCCAATGAATAACTCACCACACTTTCAATCCTTCTACGAAGTCCAAGATCCAGCTGACTTCACCACCGAATCTGTGCAAAAGGTCTGGTCTGTTCTTTCAGCAATTTGAATTAGAGCAATTCCGTCTTATAGGTTCTATGTGGATTTAGGAATTTCCACAGTCCCATCTGGGGTGCCAAATGTAGAATGTACTCTGCTTTACGGGTGCCTTAAATTACTGAAGAACAACTGTATCTTAAGTCAGTGTTGGATTTATTTACAAATAGGGATATACCTACATTCTAAATATAATTAAGGCAATGGGAGAGGGGATTGGAGGGGGTCAGGGTCCTTGAGCTAGCTACACCATTCTCTCTCTGTCACACATGCCATGGGCTTTTCTCCGTACTCAGAACACTCCTCTCCAGCAGGTCTCAGCGAATCACATTCTTGATTGTAGAGTCCAGGAAGACTTGTCTTGTCCCAGAGGTCACCATTGTAATTATTTGTGAGCTAGGTTAGTGCAGGTAATTACACAGGAAGAAAGTTATATCATATACCCCTGCCCCCATCCCAGCATGTATGTCCTTGCTGACACAGGTGTGGGCAGTAAATACCAGCAGGGGGCCGGGCTTTCCCCAGGATGTGACAGTCCTGGCAGATCTTCCTTTCATCAGTGTCCTGCCCCAAGAACCCTTTGATGGTCCTCATTTGCATGGAACATCTTTGCATCAAAGCTGTATCATAGATGTCAATTTTATCGGTTCCAACAGGCGTTATAAGGACAGGCAGCTGAGGCACGTGGACAGAGTGCTCCTACCATCAAGGTGCATCTCTGGGCTGAGGACAGTTTGAGGGATATCTCAGGGACAGACACTGATACCCGGACATGTTGCCCCTTTCCTCTTCCATCAGCACCAGCCCTCTGCCAGGTCCTCAATTGCTCTTTTTGTGTCTATTCGTATTTGTCCATGTCTAATTTTGGGTCCCCTTGATAGGGATCTCCATTTTAAATAACTCTAAATAAATGTTATATTTTAGGTAGTTGTTTTCAGTAATAGCGATTTTGCGAGATGAACTAAATATACAGGGAGGGTAACTGCATTCCCATAGGTAGAATTAACCCTATGAAGTCCGGAAATTAAACACATCTTGTAGAGAAAACATTCTCTAACATTATATCATGTTAAGCACCAATATATAAGGTAAACGAAAGATATCCGGACAGTTAGAGCCCATAAAATCAGGACATTCTAAACAACCATAGTATTATCCAAAAGCAAAGTTGTTATAAAATAAAACAGCAGACCCCCACAGATGCAGGGAGTCACCTATAAATATTTATCCCTCTGTGTCAGGATATTGTAAAAATCTAGACGCTTCACGCGTCACTGGCTCAGTTATGACTAGTCTTCAGATTATAGAGACAAATTACAAAATAAGAAAAAGACATACTGTACAGTCTCCTCGTCTTAGATGTAGCAACTGAAAGTGAGCCTCTCGTTAAGTCCAGCTGGGGACTGGGATTGGAATCTAAAAATCAATTCTGTCTCTTTCTGTAGGATCTTCCTGTCCCAGTCCCCTCCTCTCGGATTACCAGAATGGGCCTCCAAGACATGGCTAGGTGACATTCTTTTTTTGGACGTCGTTGATATGTTCACATACACGTCTCCTGACTTCCCTGATGGTCTTGCCCACGTAGTCCTTGGGACATGGGCACTGACCTATATAGACAGTCCCTCTGGTTTTGCAATTTGCAAAGTCCCGAATAGTGAAGACCTCCTTCGTTGCGGAGCATGTGATAGTTTTAGAGGTGGAGATGTACTCACATGCTTTACACACTCTACAGCGAAACATGCCAAGGGGAGGACGGTCAAGCCAAGTACCCACATTTGGCACACTGGTGAAGTGACTATGGACGAGGTGATCCCTAATTCAAATAAATAGTAAAGTCTCTGTACAGGATATTTTTTCTCCCCTCAAGTGCTGCAAATCCTAGGACAATGTGGGTAAAAAAGTCTGTTAAATATAGTGATAAGAAGGATTGCGCTGCAGGAGAAGATTCTTTTCTGTTTATTCTCTTTCCTTTATATTCGAAAAAGTCTTCAGTTAAAAGGACCACATACACTTGATAACTCTCAACAATGGCATGGAAACCTGAAATGTAGTAACAAAACGCACTATGGTGTAGTATGCTCCAAACACCTATCGCGCCTAGTGAATGCAATATACTCACAAGACTCCACTTGTAAGACGCGTGAATGGAGGTGATCCCTAAGGCTTCTCCCCCTGCGATATGTTACGCTGGGTGTAGGTGTAATTACCTTGGACAGATCCGGATCCATGGGTAAAATTGGCCAATGTCTGTCCAGAATCTTCCTAACCTCAGGGTTCGCTGCATCAAACGTGGAGATTAGTCTGATCAGTGTTTTACTCTCTGTCAAGGTGTCCCGTGGTATAAGAAGAGCAGACCTGTCTTTCAATGACGCTTGTTTATAGGCTTCCTTAAGTATGTTCTGAGGATAGCCTCTGTAATAGCCTGACCTCCTGATGAAATCGTTCAGAATGGGAGCAGTTTCTATGAGCTCATAGATATTGCCCCTTAGGTATACCTCTTTTAAGAGGAAAGGGGTGATAACTGTCCCAATGGAGGATGGAAGTAGTGGCTGTAGGTTTTCTAAATAATGTTGTGACAAGCCTGTCCTCTTGTTTGGAGACCCTGACATCCAAGAAATCAATGCTATCCCTCTGAATCTCATGCATGAACCTTAATCCTATATGGTTGATGTTCAAGGCTCCTATGAAATTAGTAAACTCACCAGTGGTACCCTCCCAGATAACAAAAATGTCATCGATATAACGTGAACAAAATATTATCTTCTCCATCCACAATTCTTGATGGTCGGGGAAGACAATGGTGTCTTCCCACCAGCCCAGGAAGAGATTGGCATACATGGGGGCACACGGGCTCCCCATAGCCGTCCCCCTGAGCTGGTGGTAGAAATGAGGGTGGAAAAGGAAGAAATTATGAGTGAGTGTAAACTCCAGTAGGTTTAGTATGAAAACATTGTGTGCCCTAAACAGTGTCCCCCATGTACAGTCAGGTCCATAAATATTGGGACATTAACACAATTCTAAAATTTTTGGCTCTATACACCCCCACAATGGATTTGAAATAAAACAAACAAGATGTGCTTTAACTGCAGACTGTCAGCTTTAATTTAAGGGTATTTACATCCAAATCAGGTGAACGGTGTAGTAATTACAACAGTTTGCATATGTGCCTCCCACTTGCTAAGGAACCAAAAGTAATGGGGCAATTGGCTTCTCAGCTGTTCCATGGCCAGGTGTGTGTTATTCCCTCATTATCCCAATTACAATGAGCAGATAAATGGTCCAGAGTTCATTTCCAGTCTATTTGCATTTGGAATCTGTTGCTGTCAACTCTCAAGATGAGATCCAAAGAGCTGTCACTATCAGTGAAGCAAGCCATCATTAGGCTGAAAAAAGAAAACAAACCCATCAGAGAGATAGCAAAAACATTAGGCGTGGCCAAAACATTCATAAAAAAAAGGAACACACCGGTGAGCTCAGCAACACCAAAAGACCCGGAAGACCACGGAAAACAACTGTGGTGGATGACCGAAGAATTCTTTCCCTGGTGAAGAAAACACCCTTCACTACAGTTGGTCAGATCAAGAACACTCTCTAGGAGGTAGGTGTATGTGTGTCAAAGTCATCAATCAAGAGAAGACTTCACCACAAGATGTAAACCATTGGTCAGCTTCAAAAACAGGAAGGCCAGATTAGAGTTTGCCAAACGACATCTAAAAAATCCTTCACAGTTCTGGAACAACATCCTATGGACAGATGAGACCAAGATCAACTTGTACCAGAGCGATGGGAAGAGAAGAGTATGGAGAAGGAAAGGAACTGCTCATGATCCTAAGCATACCACCTCATCAGTGAAGCATGGTGGTGGTAGTGTTATGGCGTGGGCATGTATGGCTGCCAATGGAACTGCTTCTCTTGTATTTATTGATGATGTGACACTGACAAAAGCAGCAGGATGAATTCTGATGTGTTTCGGCCAATATTATCATATTCAGCCAAATGCTTCAGAACGTATTGGACGGTGCCCCAAAGCATACTGCAAAAGCAACCAAAGAGTTTTTTAAGGGAAAGAAGTGGAATTTTATGCAATGGCCAAGTCAATCACCGGACCTGAATCCGATTGAGCATGCATTTTAACTTGCTGAAGACAAAACTGAAGGGAAAATGCCCCAAGAACAAGCAGGAACTGAAGACAGTTGCAGTAGAGGCCTGGCAGAGCATCAACAGGGATGAAACCCAGCGTCTGGTGATGTCTATGCGTTCCAGACTTCAGGCTGTAATTGACTGCAAAGGATTTGCAACCAAGTATTAAAAAGTGAAAGTTTGATTTATGATTATTATTCTGTCCCATTACTTTTGGCCCCATAACAAGTGGGAGGCACATATGCAAACTGCTGTAATTCCTGCACCGTTCACCTGATTTGGATGTAAATACCCTCAAATTACAGCTGACAGTCTGCAGGTAAAGCACATCTTGTTTGTTTCATTTCAAATCCATTGTGGTGGTGTATAGAGCCAAAAATGATAGAATTGTGTTGATGTCCCAATATTTATGGACCTAGCTGTACGTAAAAAATCTACCGCGGATAGACCTTCTTTGTGAGGGATGGAACTGTATAAGGACTCAACATCAATGGATGCCAGAAAGCACCCCGAGTCTATGTGCAGCATGTCAGTCTTTTGCAGGAAATCCATAGTAGTAGAGAGATGACGAATGATCTAAGTACCTAGTCTACATAGACCCCACAGTTCTGGATTAAAGAATTGACCCCCGCTACGATAGGTCGACCATTGAGTGGACTTAACCCCCTTGTGGACCTTCAGGAGGTTGTAAAAAGTGGCAATACACAGCTTAGATGGTAATAAAAACTTAAATTCCGCCTTGTTTATAACTCTTTGAGTCAGACCTGTGTGGAGAATCACCTTGAGTTCCCCTAGGAATCTTTCAGTAGGATCAGAGGGTAATTTATGATAACCCTCTGGGTCCTTCAGTAGATCCACAAACATTTTCTGATACTAATGGTGATGATCGAGAATCACCAGATTACCCCCCTTGTCTGAGGGCTTAATTATGATGGATTTGTCTTGCTCCAGATCTCTGAGCACCTGCATCTCAGCCCGGGAGAGATTAAATCCCTGATTGTTACAGGACTCTATTTTCTCGAGGTCTGAGATCACTAGATGGAGAAATATGTCTATCTGTTGGCCAGGAGGGGGGGCATCTGTGTGCTTTTATTCCTGAGATTCACAAATAGACCCTCAGCCAGATTTCGTGATCCCTCCTCCCAAAGGTCCGCAAGGATCCGTAAGGATCCGTAAATCGGGGAGGTCCTCCAAATTAATGCCAAGTCTGTCACAGGTCTGCTTATCGATATTGCCAAAAAAGTTGTGCCACTTAAGCTTTCTTATAAACAGATGTAAATCTTTCACACAAGTGAATAGCCGAAACTTAGAAGTGGGTTATCTTTTGTACCCACCACAAAGGACACAACATTCAGTATCATTCAGTATACATGTGGAAAGATTTATAATTTGTAGGTGGTGTTGGGAGTGCGACTCTCTACTGTCTTCCAGCGATCTCGCAGCTGATACGGTGCTTGAGTTTTCTCTAAAAAAGAGGAATCTTGGGGCGTGTAATTCATTGATGCAGAAGAGGGCACAGATGGAAAGGAAGATGTAGTACTTCCTCCAAAAGGAATCCCCCCCTTGTCTTCCCCATCTCTGCCAACTTCTGTGCTTTCTGAATCCTGAAACTTCTGTTTCAATGTTGTTCTGACAGTTGGCCTGACTGTCCTCAGGATTTGAACTGGAGGTGTGGATGCCTTATGCCAGGCATCCTCAAACTGCGGCCCTCCAGCTGTTGTACAACTACAACTCCCACAATGCCCTGCTGTGGGAGTTGACATTCTCTGGGGTCTTTATAAATGGCTTTGGCGACCTCCTCAAAGTATATCTTGGCTTGAGTCATCTTCTGTACCGCAGCGGCACGTATCTCCTTCATTAAAGTAGGCCATAAGGGATTCGGCCTAGGGAAATCTCTGCTCACACTTAGGCAGGGGCAGGACGGCCTCTCCGGTCCCGGAGAGTAAGCAGGTGGCTCACCCATTTCAAGTGCTGTGGCTCCAGGCTGTGCATCGGCAGGTGCAGGAGTCTTATTAACTGCTCCAGTGCCCGGAAATACTTGCAGACAGCAGGAGATGCATCAGTCCTTCCCACTGCTCAGTCATACTTCCTTCTCTCTCTGGCACGCCCCCTAGGTAGTCCAGTATAGGGGAGGCGGTGCACATATTATAATCCATGCAAATTAAGCTGAGTCTGTGGCGCAGCAGAAATATTACTACCGCTTTTTCAAAAACAGTGGCGACAAATTTTTTCCGCTTTTAGAGGGGAGTTTTTACCGCCAAGCTGCTCAGTGATGGCGCAGCAAAAATTACAAGTCCGTTAGGCGGCCATTTTAACTGCAAAACAGTCCATTCAAATACAGCAAGCAGCGTTACTGACTTTTCAAAAATCCACAATTTTGCAATTTTAACAATTTTTGTAGTAGAAGAATATCGCAATACTTGCAAAACCCTGCTTCATTGTCGAATGCCTATTGTAAATGAGCCCCAACCATTTATTGCTTTTATTGGGCCAAAGAAATGTTAAAACTGCTTAAAGACTGTCTGCAAGTCCTGTTTACACAGCACCAATTTAATGATTGCAGTGCACAAAAATACAACAATGCACAAGTCCAGTTCATTAAAGGCACATAGGAATTTATCAGAAATCCTGTTTGTGACGCCAATTTTAATTATGCGGTATGCCAGACCTTGCGTGAGGTCACGGTGTAAGCAATAGGTGGGTCGAGATAAATACAGTTCTGGGTACTCACGGTTATGTCGTCCCTGGGCAGGCTCTCATAAGTGAAAAGGAGAACGGCACAAGTATTCTCTGGGGCACACTCTGGTGTAAGGGACACTGGCCAGATGGTGGTCTGTATTAATGTTTCAGATCAATAGGCCACAGCACTCTTTCAAAAAATGGCAAGGGTGGGTGCGCGTCCGAGTTGTGTTCTGTAGATATCACACAAATATTTAGACAGCACTCCGTGATAATGATGATAATAAGTGGTAATTTATTTCATATTATTTCAGCCGGAAACAGTGGTACATCAGTTGCTTGCAACGTTTCGGGCTAACATACGCCCTTCATCAGGCTGACAAAACATAATATACAAGAAATAGTAATATAATATTGTTCATACAATATTCTTTTAACATGATTTTACAGCATTACAAAGATCTGTTCAAATGGACATGATTGGTAAAGCAAGACACAATTCAATTGTATGAGCTATAAACATAATGACATGCTTCATGGCATATAGACAAAACATATACATGGGGTCAGACTGAATAAAGATATATATCCGGATGGATGTAGCATGACAGTCAGACCAGACACGCGGTGGAAATCATCACAGATCTGATCCAAGTACCACGCTGCATCACTGCAGACAGGCTGAAAAGAAATTCACCTAGATCGGGGAAAAGGACACATGTGGAGAAGAGGGAGTGCAAGCTTCTAGAGCAAAAAAGGAGGCGATGAGGAAAGTATTACAACTGGACAGAAAGGTGATGCTACAAAGATGCCATAAAGTTGGAGCCACAGGCTCAAAACCCTCACCACTAGTAGGACCAAAGCTTGTGTATAGCCGGCACTAACTTGTATTGCAGAGCGCCATGTAAAATATCACTCAAGGGATGCTCATTGGTGGCTAAACATCACATGACAGCCTCGGTGGGCGGTGCTACTCCCAAACGAGGCTTGGAATGCAGGGAGGATAGAAAGCAGGGAGGGCATGGAAGGTATGACACACGCGTCACGTGATCGCGCCGTCTGGTCTGTTAGAATAGAGTAGGAGGAATACGATTGACTAGGTGAGCCAAGGGTGGGCGTGTAGATTCACATGCAAAAAGGCAAATGACGCGCACGTCACATGATTGCACCGTCCTACTCCGCTGCAGAAAGGGCCCAACAGGATAGTATAATACGTTCTAGCGGACGTAATTAACTATAGACAAGCACTAAGCAGGAGAAAAGGGCGTTACTGCAGCGTCTATATAGAAGAAAAGGGGGGGACACAGGCCACACACAATAGCGCATGCGCCGAACCAGGATGGTCCACCAGCAGCCATCTTGGGAGATGGCAAAGTAAGGGCATCAAGGGAGACTCATCATGAGCAACACTAAGAAAAGAAATACCATAATTCAGCCGCACCTCCGAAAAATATAACATGATTTTATTGAGACAAATGGATTAAAAACAGGGATGAACAAGGCGAACCCCACAGATGAAGAAATATATCAAGTGCTACAGTGCATTGATGGAATAACCATATAGTAAATATACCACAACAGGACAACAGTGAATTATCTCCAAACCCTGAAAACAATACTTATCGTGGAACACAGTGGTAGCACATGGAATGACCAAGATTCATCAGTGAGGAGAGCCAAGGAACCTAACGCGTATCGCTAGTGCAAATACTAGCTTCCTCAGAGGTCCATGTCTAAGCTTCCTCAGAGGTCCCTGTATGTTCACATAAGTGTTTCAGCATTTATAGTCGACATAATTAAAACATAATTAGACAAAACCTGTGGTAAGACGAATCAGAGAGGGGTCTCCTAAGGAGGAGACCAGGGAGGAGGTAACAGAGTGTATATGTTACCTGGATCTTCCCCGGTGCATGGTCGCGTGCAGCTGCGAATGCCGGAAACAAGCCGGCGTGTTGGCAAAGCGAGTGCGCATGCGCAAGATGGCACCCAGTCCGGAAGTCGGCACTGCGATGCGTTCCAGGGACCGGATACGCAGCCCAGCGTCCCCGCCAGCCCACGCCAGGGCACCAAATGGAACGCAAACAAACATGGAGCAACGAGCAGGCGCAGTAGGATACAACAGGTAGAAGATTAATGACCAGATACATTAGGATAAAAATATACTGTAAGAACGAGCGCTGACATGATGTGCCTATTTAAATCCAGGTATTTACATCAATTTCAAACTGTCATAATGAAGCTAGTCAGCTGCATGATTGTGTATATAGTGTAATTATAATAAAAACCAACAGCCGTGAAGTATAATTATAATAAAGACCAGCAAAGCATAAGGACTTTTTGGACAGAAATAGAGCCACAATTTAATACCTATAGAAAAAATCTATATGATTTTATAAAGTCACCACATGATTATTTGAATACAGTATACACCGGTAATTAGAACCATGATGAATCCACGAAGAAACACAATAATTAATGAGAAAACACAAGCCTTTGATATCATAGTGCACTACACAAATAAATAAGAGATGACCAAATTCATAAATATCATAAATATCCTAAAGGAAGCAGTGTTAATCATAGTATCCCCAAGCAAAATGATTCAACCAAATTGTATCTCGTGCCCCATTAAATGTACAACCTGAGTTAATGGTAAAGAATATATACATCAAATCAATATTAAAAAATCTGTACCCATAGAGTTAGGGGTAGCCGACCATGCACCGGGGAAAGAGGCCAGCCAAGAAGGCGCAAAATAAAAAGAGGACCAGCGCACACAAATCTGCATACTAAATGTATGTAAACAATCAAATAATACAAGCGGAAGTATATCACATAAGATATTATCAGTAATACCAAATGGTGTCCGAGGTACAGCCAATTAAGTGCAAGGGGTGCGCCAAATGGAGCATAAAATGAACAGAGGTCCAGAGTATGCTCCATGGGCACCAGTGATTAAAGTGCAAAGTGCTTATATAATATACTATAGTTATAACAGATGGGCAGAATTAACTTGTCCATTGTGCCCAAACAACCACAAAGGAGTGTCATGATGAAGGAAGTGAAGAAGAACAAGCGAGGAGAAATCCATAAGTTCTCTATTCCCACATTCCAGTGTCGTCAAATCTTTTGAAAACCTGAAAAGAAAAACAAAGTGAAAGTGAAAAAAAAAACCTGTGGAAAATAAAACCTTTGGGTGACACATAGGTCTGTACAAATACGACAGAGCTTATGTATAATAGCCAGTAAAAGTGAGCTCCTCGTTTAGACCACCTCGGGCCTGTGAACCAAAGTTAAAAATCCACCTTGATTCTGAACGGAGCAGACTCCTGGAGATATGTGTCCCCCTAATGTTACCTCGAACAATATCCAACCCCACCACCCGTAGGCCATCATACCTACCATCATGATTATCCAGGAAGTGGGTTTTTCCGCCTTACTTCTGTCCCGCGCTGCCAACCGAATGTTCGAGGTGTGCTGTTGTATTCTCTTCCTAAGCTCCTGCATGGTCTGACCCACGTAGATCCTATTGCAGGGGCAAAGAAGTGCATAAACTACATTCACATAATGTTTGAGATCCACCCGGTTTCCATCGCCATGGGTAAAGCTATCGGAACTCAGCATAAATTGGCAGGTATTGCAGTCCCCACAGGGATATGTACCTTTTAATGTTCCTCCTCTACCCGTGGTGCCAGCCGGACGTTGAAAATGGCTGCGTACAAGGGTATCTTTGAGATTAGGGGCCCTCCTTACTATGATCCTTGGTTTGTCGTCAACATGCGATGCTAATTTGCCATCTGCTTGGAGTAGGAACCAGTGCGTGTTTAGGATTTTATACAAATCGGACCACTGGTTGTTATATCTAGTGATCACGCATACCTTGTTGCCCCGTGATTTGATCTTGGGAACAAATAAATCTGCGCGTTCAGATTCCTTGGCCCTTTCAAATGCCTGCGATACAATCTTTTTGGGGTAACCCCTCTCATGCAACCTTGATGTTAAATCTTGGGATGCCTCATTGAAATCATTGAATTCACTGCAATTGCGTCGTAGGCGTAGAAACTGGCCCCTTGGTATACCCTTCTTTAAGTGTGCCGGATGGAAACTAGCAAAGTGAAGTAAATTGTTGGTTGCTGTACTTTTACGGAACAGAGATGTCACAATTCTGGAATCCTGCAGCTTTATTCAAAGATCCAGAAAATCGACATCGGACTCGGAAATCTTGTATGTTAAAAATATATTCAGCGGATTCTCATTGAGGTGGCCAATGAACTGTTCACAATCCTGTCTGGATCCCTGCCAAAAGAAAAAGATGTCCTCAATAAAGCGATACCAGCCCACCACATGATCCCTAAACTGATCCAGTGGGTACACCCGTGTGGCCTCCCACCAGCCTAAAAAAAGGTTGGCATAGGAAGGCGCACAGCGTGCACCCATGGCAGTACCAGATACCTGCCTGTAAAAGGTGCGGTCAAAGACAAAATAGTTGTGTGTGAGCACAAATTCTAATAAGCTCACCAGAAGCCGTGGTGGAACCAGACAGGAAGAACTTTACAGCAGCGAGCCCATCACTGTGAGCAATATTAGAGTATAGTGACTCAACGTCACACGTAACCATCAGGGTGCCAGGCGGTAGGACAACATCCCTCAATTCCTGTATCAGGTGCATAGAATCCCGAATATATGACTTTAGGCCCAAAACGAAGGACTGCAAAAAGAAATCCAAATAAATGCATGCCTGTTCACATAGGCCCCCAATACCTGCCACAATAGGGCGGCCAGGTGGGGTCTCTAGGTGTTTGTGCACCTTAGGCAGCATATAGAATGTTGGTGTTATAGGACAGCTTACCTCCAAAAACTGGAGTTCCCGTTTGGTGGTGATCCTCATATCGAACGACCTCTTCAAGAGTTAATCTAGTTTTTTCTTAAATGTTGTAGTCGGGTCTGCTGGGATACGGGTATAAAAGACTTTATTATTGGCGCTTGGCTTCGTTCATGTACATCCCCATGTCCCACAGTGCGACATATGGGGACAGTGTGGGGGAAATTACTATATGCAACAGTGTGGGGGAAATTACTATATGGGGCAGTGTGGGGGAAATTACTATATGCAACAGTGTGGGGGAAATTACTATATGCAACAGTGTGGGGGAAATTTAATATATGGGGCAGTGTGGGGTAAAATTACTAAGGGTAGTGTGGGGGAAATTACTATTTGGGGGCAGTGTAGGGGAAATTACTATTTGGGGGCAGTGTAGGGGAAATTATTATATGGAGCAGTGTGAAGGAAATTACTACATGGGGACAGTGTGGGGGGAAATTACTATATGGGGGCAGTGTGGGGGAAATTACTATATGGGGCAGTGTGGAGGAAATTACTATATGGGGGCAGTGTGGGGGAAATTACTATATGGGGGGCAGTGTGGGGGAAATTACTATATGGGGGGCAGTGTGGGGGAAATTACTATATGGGGGGCAGTGTGGGGGAAATTACTATATGGGGGGCAGTGTGGGGGAAATTACTATATGGGGGGCAGTGTGGGGGAAATTACTATATGGGGGGCAGTGTGGGGGGAAATTACTATATGGGGGCAGTGTGGGGGAAATTACTATATGGGGCAGTGTGGGGGAAATTACTATATGGGGCAGTGTGGGGGAAATTACTATATGGGGCAGTGTGGGGGAAATTACTTTATGGGGACAGTGTGGGGGAAATTACTTTATGGGGACAGTGTGGGGGGAAATTACTATATGGGGGCAGTGTGGGGGAAATTACTATATGGGGCAGTGTGGGGGAAATTACTATATGGGGCAGTGTGGGGGAAATTACTATATGGGGCAGTGTGGGGGAAATTACTATATGGGGGCAGTGTGGGGGAAATTACTATATGGGGGCAGTGTGGGGGACATTACTATATGGGGGCAGTGTGGGGGAAATTACTATATGGGGGCAGTGTGGGGGACATTACTATATGGGGGCAGTGTGGGGGAAATTACTATATGGGGGGCAGTGTGGGGGAAATTACTATATGGGGGGCAGTGTGGGGGAAATTACTATATGGGGGACAGTGTGGGGGAAATTACTATATGGGGGACAGTGTGGGGGAAATTACTATATAGGGGGCAGTGTGGGGGAAATTACTATATGGGGCAGTGAGGGGGAAATTACTATATGGAGCAGTGTGGGGGAAATTACTATATGGGGCAGTGTGTGGGAAATTACTATATGGGGCAGTGAGGGGGAAATTACTATATGGAGCAGTGTGGGGGAAATTACTATATGGAGCAGTGTGGGGGGAATTACTATATGGAGCAGTGTGGGGGGAATTACTATAAGGGAGACTCATCATATCGCTATATAAAGCAAAGTAAATAGGGATGAAAAATGTCTAAGAGCATGACAATATAGCCATAAAATTATACATAGCTATAACCATATATAATTCCAGGGCTAACCCCAATTTCAAAAAGGCCATTGGTACATTTAAATCAATGGAACAAAAACCATCGCGCAACACTTGTGTTGTATTTTACATCAATAATAGGTCACTTATAAAAGACGCATGAGGTGCTTGAAGTTATAATGGACCGTAGAATGTGCTTGGCGGATGTCTCCACCCGCTACTGGACAGTTCGGGTCCTACAAAGTAAAAATGGAAAATAAACCAATGTTAGAAACCCTCAAAACATAGTATAGGCGACATTACTCATCCAAAAGATAATCCCTATTGAGTCCAATAGGTTGCAAGGTACACAGGCGGCGAATACATGTCATCTCTCTCTCTCGTAACAACGCTTCACGGTCACCTCTTCTTCTCAGGGGAGGAATCCAGTCAATCACCTAAAATCGTAGTTGGCTAATTGCATGTTTATGTACAATAAAAAGTTCAACTAGTGGAGCGTTGGTCTTTTTAGTACGAATATTTGACTTGTGCTGACAAATACGTTCCTTGATTTTTTGAATAGTCTGGCCTACATAACCAAGGCCACAAGGGCATTTAATTAGGTAGATCACATAGTTCGTTTGACATGAAAAGTGACCCTGGATGTTATATGTTTTCCCTGACGTGGGATGGGTAAAAGTCGGGCCCTGGTAACATTGCTACATTGGGCACATGTAAGACATGGGTACGTGCCATTAATAGAGAGCCTGTGATGGTGGTCTGGATGGCGTTGCCCTTACCACTCCCAAGGTCCGATGTCACAAGCATATCCCTGATATTTTTTGCCCTCTTGTAGGACATCAGTGGCATTTCATGAAAAATATTGGGGAAATTATTAGTAAGAATGTGCCAATGTTTGTGCACAATCTTTTTAATGTCCATATTCTGGTGCGAGAATGTTGTCACACACGGGATACGTTTCTGAGTAGGTTTTTTTGTTCATGATTTAGGCGTCAGCAAATTACCTCTTGGGATATCTGCTACTTTATGGGTGTGTGTATGAAGTATATGGGCCGGAAAACCCCTCGCAATGAATTTTGTTGACATTTCGTTCAATCTCGATTCAACAATGGACGGATCCGAAACAATACGCTTAACTTTTATCAACTGTGATCGTGGTAGCGACCAAATGAGGCCTGGAGGATGAAAGCTATTAAACCTAAGCAGGCTATTTTTGTCCGTCGGTTTTGTATATAGGTCAGTGGTGATAATATTGTCTTTTACCTTGAGACAGACATCCAGGAAGGAGATTTCTGACCGACTGAAGTTCAGAGAGAGAGAGAGATGGAGGAGACTCTGGAATTGATGGCCTGGTGGAAGGTGAGGAGATCTTCCTGTGTACCCTGCCAGATGCAAAAAACATCATCGATATATCGAACCCACCACTAAACATATTCATTAAACATGGCATTGGAACAAACAACTTTTTCTTCAAAAGAGTTCATGTAAATAACGGCAAACGTGGGCGCTACATTACAACCCATCGCTGTCCCGGATGTTTGTAGATAGAATTGGTCCTCAAACAAAAAGTAATTTCGTTTGACGACAAATGACAACAGAGACAATATGAATTCTTGTTCACTAGGAGAAAATTCCGCCTGTTGTAACAGAGAGATCCTGACGCACTCGATGCCTGCATCCGTAGGAATATTAGTATACAGGCTGGTAACATCCATGGTTACTAAAAAAGGGTCATTGTCTCCTAATTGAACCCTTTGGATTTTATTAAGAAAATCTGTGGTGTCCTGGATGAAGGATCTACCGTTTTGGGCATAGGGTCTAAGAAGATTATCGAGCATTTTGGCTGCTGATTGGAACACAGAGTCACAACCGGACACAATGGGCCTGCCGGGGGGGGGGGTTTCCCTATTTTTGTGGACCTTAGGTAAAGTATAAATTATGGGTATGTGAGGATGTTGAGGAATGAGATGTTCTACCATCTTAGTGGTAAGAATTCCATTTTTATAGGCATTCCCCACAATCTCGGATAACTCTGTCAGGAACTCCCTGGTGGGATCATGATCTAATGGTAGATAAGTCCCATGGTCCCTAAGTTGTCCCAAAATTTCATTTTTGTAATTAGTACGGTCCATTATTACAACCCCTGAGCCTTTGTCGGCCGGCTTAATTACTATGTTCCTGTCGGCAGATAGATTTTCTTAAGGCACATCGCTGTCCCTTAGCCAAGTTAGATCTCACCTTTTTCGAAGATGACTTTTTGTCAAGACTGTTCACATCGTGTTGGACATTCGAGATATATTTTTCAATCATATCGTATTTCTTTGGTGGCATGTACTTGCTCGGTGGTCTGCATCCCTTGGTCCGTTCTTGAAATGGTGAGGACATAGGTTGTTGGTCATTCATCCAGGAGGGTTTCTCAATGTCTAAATATGCCCTTAATCTAATAGAACGAAAAAAACGCGACATTTCTTTATCCAGTAAATAAGGATTGGTAAATTTAGTCAGGACGAAGCCTAGTCCCAAAATTAGGGCGGAAGCTTCATCCGTCGAGAGGACTTTATTTGACAAGTTGATGGTTAGGTCCTCAGAGTATGAAGGATACCTGCTTAGGTCATGTATGTTGATCTGGTCTGGATTGGTTCCCGTGATTGCGAACGGTAGTTCTGTCCGCTTCTTTCTATGCATCTTCCCCGGCCTCCTTGGCGGCCTCTGCCTCTGTTCCTAGCGACGCCTCTGTCTAAAAAATCTGCATCACTGGCACTAGAGGAGCCAGAGGTAAGTGCAGTGGCAGTGTCTGAGGTGGAGAAATTGCGGGGAACTGTGTACAATAGACCTGATTCGTGGTATAATCCTGGATGTCTCTTTGAAATTTAGATTTTTTGCGTTCTTCTAGATTACGTCTAAAGTGGTTATTCTTTTGGGTAAGACTACTTCGGATTGATGTTGCTTCTTCCGTGGATGCTTCCTAGAACAGGTTATGTTCCAAAGTTGTAATTTCCTCCTTTGTCTTTTTAATCTCTTTAATAGCACTCTCAAGAGTTAGAAGAATAATGTCAAATGATGCTTTGTTGAGTATTCGAGAAATAAGTACAGAGTGGACAAGCTCAGTGATGGCTTGTCCAAAATACTCCCAGGAGTCAAAAGCAAGGAACTAGTCCCCTAAGGAGGGGAAAGAGGGAATAAAACTTAACATTTAATAGGTTCTGGTTAGAATAAATGGCTCACCTAGGAACTATACAAAATAACATATAAGACAAGCCCGTGTGGGCCTAAACAATGACAAGATGGTGCCAGCATAAATGAAAAAGGAACGCTCTCACCTGTGACGGACAAGGTGGATAGGACTCATCAGGGGGGTGCCATGTCAGGATCCCATGGAGTGCGTCTTCAAATTCTGTGTGGTTACGGTTACTGGAAACCATGCAGAGATGATGCCAAAAAAAGAGAAATTGCTGCGAAAGTAGGCAGGGATCGGGAAAGATTTCCCTAGTAAGACCCTAGTGTAGGGAAGGGGCTGTTAATACCCTACCTACCTATACGGAGTACTTGCCCCGAAAGGAGCTACCCCGTCCGGATTCCTGTCCCTAGTAAAGGCCGGTATCCCTAATATACCCTAAAAAAAAATCCCGACGTGTCACGTTTCATTACAAAAAAACTCATCAGGGGAAATATGCATTTAAGGGTAGCAGGCAAACCAAGCCTGTAGTTAAAGGGAAAATAACAAAAATGGCAACAATTAAGGTGTAAGGCTAAAGACACTGAGCTAGGCCAATAAGGCCAGTGTGGCTCAGAAAAAGCGCTAGGATGGGCCAGTGGGACCAAACAGGCTCAAAAAGTAGTGACCGGGCCAGTGGGACCAGACAACAAAATTGTATATACAGATGGACCAAGATTGCCGGCATGCCAGTGGGCTATGTCAGCATAGTGTTATAAAGCTTATAGCGTAACAAGGTCCCTGTGGGGCCCAAAGTGTTGGGTACGTAATGCAGGGCTGTCAGCAAGTAGATACCTTAGTGATGCCGCTTTTAAAAGGCACAGCACAGCGCGCCGTTCATCCAGGACCGCCCTCAGAGGTCACGTGATGGGGCGGGGAGACATGGAACGCAGTGCACGGAGCCGCAGGTCAGGAGGAGATACGGATACTTGCACACTGGAGGCGGGCTGGTTGCCAAGCAATCGAGATGCCGGGAATTTTACCACGGAGCCGGCAGAGATTGCAGAGGAGACCAACAATCAAAAGGGTCTCATGTTTCAACAAAGCAATGAAATGCTTGTAAAGCAGAGCTACATATGTGCAGGCTAAAGAGCATCAAGCCTCAAGTACAGACAGTTAAACTGATGATGAAACCAGATTAAGAAGTGTGGTACAAATGAATAAAGCTATGACCAGTAGGGATCACAGAAAACAACTAAAATTAAGATGCTCATTGAGGCCCAATGGAGCCATTGTTTTTAGATAGTAAATCCAGCAGAATCGCCCAGTCCCAGTCCCCCCCCGCCGCGGAGGAAGGACCCTGTCAATATCCATGACAGACACACGGGCAGTGCCGTTGTGGTGATTATGAATGTGATTGGCCACTGGTGTATCTTTGGCCTTGGAAATGTCATTCAGGTGCTCACCCACACGCCTGCGGAACTCGCGGATGGTCTTGCCGACATATTCCTTGCCACATTCGCAAGTAAGGCGGTAGATCACACCCCGAGTCCTGCAATTAATGAAATGATTGATGGTATATGCTTTCAGAGTGATGTTGCTACGGAAAGTCTTGCCAGTTTGCATATGGCTGCACGCAATGCAGCCACTGCATCTGTAGCAGCCTTTAATGTTAGACTGTAGCCACGTGGAGCCAGAAGGTGAAGGAGGTATAAACTCGCTCGAGACCAGTCTATCGTGAAGACTGCATCCTCTGCGGTAGGTGAGGTGTGGATACTCCCCCCACCACCTCTCTTAGGTCTGGATCCATGAGTATATTGCTCCAATTATTACGTACAATGTCTCGGACCTCAGGTGCTGCCCGATCAAAAGGTACTGATAAGGCGGATGAGGTTCCCAGTCTGTGCCTGGTTGGATTTTGGGACTAGGAGATTCATTCTGTTTTCTTGCAACGCTGACCTGAAAGCTCCTCTCAACACCTTGTCAGGGTTCCCTCGCTGACTAAATCTGATCCGCAAGTCGTCGGCCTGCTTAATAAATTCTTTTTTTGAGGAGCAATTTCTCCTCAGCCGGAGGTATTGCCCCTTAGGAATGCCCTTCTTAAGGGGGAGGGGATGACTACTCTCCCACTTAAGTAGCGTATTAGTTGAGGTGGGTTTCTCATATACAGATGTAACCCCCGATCGCTCTCTAGATCGGATATCACAGTGTGAAAAAGAATAAGGGGCAGTAATGTTTTTAAAATCTAAAGTTTATTAGAATTAATTAAGATCCCTAATGGGGAAGACAAGCCCCTACCAGACAAACAAAACAGACAACAGTATGGGGCCCACGTGGGTGAGTCCCCAAAAGATAGGTCACTCAAGCAGAGCTGACCAACAGTTAAACACAAAAATTGGGTCTTTGGCGGATGCCGTAGACTTTAGATTATGCCATAAGGCAGAATAAAGGGTAGATCTTACCGGTAATGCCAGTCAGGACAGGTATAGTCCAATACACAGGAGGTGGAGGAGCTTCTCGTGTTCTGAAAAACATCCTCTGGTGAGTGGTACCTGGGTTCCAAGGGGCTGCAGGGAAAACCTATCCCTGTTAATGCCCTACTTGGCCTGTGAGTCCCTATGGTATCCTCCTAACACGAGGTCCTGTCCCCGCAAGGGGTGGCCACGTCCGGAACCTAACCCTATTAAATCACCCTGAATAGCCCTAAAGGGACAAGAGGATGGTCCTAATGATGATAAGGGCTACCGGGATAGGGTAAGAGAAATAGGTATAAAAGATATATGTATGTAGAAGCCCTACGTGTTTCGTTATTTATCAGAATATGAGAGATACCTCCACTTCACAAAAAGAGACCCCCTAACTCTTCAGGGGACAGGGATCATAAGTGGAGGATAATATCTCCGCTCCTACCACCATATGATAATATATCTAGATCAGAGGAAAGGGAAGGGCCTGTTGGTTGCGCAGACCTGACTAGACCGATATGGTCCAAATCAGCCCGAATAACAAAGGGAAATCCGTTCAAGTACCAAGCCTGACAACAATCTTTATAAATGTATCATGTAGTTGGTTGGTTTACTCACAGTTATGATCATGGAGCGCGTGTGGCATATGCCATAAGAAGCGGCGCTCCCAGCCCAATGTGATAATTATCTAGGTTGGAAGGAGGGATAAGCAGGGAAAGCCCTGGGGGTTGCGCAGACCTGATTAGACTGATATAGTCCAAATCAGCCCAGATACCTATAGATGGTAAATGACAGAGAAAAAATAATCCGTTCAGGAACTGTGCCTAACAACCCTCACAGATATGGCATAAGGATGGTTGGTTTACTTAAAATTTCCAGCATGGAGCGCGTGTGGCGAGTACCATGTGAAGCGGCAGTGCAGATTGGCTTGCCGCCTGTGTATCGGCGTCTGTCGGCGCTGCTGTGGGCGCCAATCGGTTTAAATGAAAGGAGCAGGCTGGCTGTGCGTCTGCGTGAGGAGTACGGCCGGCGTCATGTGACTATGCGTATGTCAGATGACGCGACGGTCCGCCTCCATCCCGACGCATGCGCAGTCGTCCAGTAAACAGCCCAGCTACCGCGCGGCTTCAGTGACGTGATAATAGGCGTCATGGCCTGGAAGCGTCATCCTAAACGGGGCGCGGCATCGGGGCGCGGCGGTGGGAGGAGTCGCTTAATAGATACAGCCAGCTCCTACTACTTTACCTGAGCTCGTGTTGGTGACAATAAAATCACCGACAACATGGGACCTCAAAGAGGGGCATTAAATGGCAGGCAGCCCCCTTAGACCTAGGCAGGGTGTGATTGCCACACGAAGGCAATAAGACAATATAAAACTGTAAATAGTTTAGACCATTGAAAAGTGGTAACATCTGGGTGGTGCCAACAGCATATGAATAGACCCAGATGGAGTGTAGTAGCCACTGAGAGATATTTAGACCATGTAAAACTCTAAATGATTGAGATCATTAGAGGATGTTAACATCTGCTGGTACAGTCATACAATTAGCATATGTGTAGTACGATCAAAAGGCCAGGCGGCCCCTGCTATATAGAGACAGGAGCAAGGTCCTAAGGTCGAAAAGACCACGACCACACCAGGAACAATAACAAAAAATGCAGATGGCAGGACGTAAAAAACAGAAGCCACCATGCGGGCCAAAATCCATAGCACATGCTGGTGCTAGATTAAGCAATATATATGTATTGGGGGGGGGGGGTAAGGCCCAGTCACAAGAAGCAACCAAATTGTAACTGGTCGTTAAGACCATGGGGGTTGGTGGTTTTCAGCCTGAAAATCCACCAACACTCCCTCTGGAGAATCCTCTTGTCCCAGTCCCCTCCGCGTGGTGGCTTTATGATCACCTCTAGTCCCACAAACCTGATCCCTGATGAACGCCTGTCGTGGGCAGAGTGAATGTGTCTCGCTACTGGGGTATCCCTATTGTTGCGGATGTCGCCCAAATGCTCACCCATGCGTGCATGTAGCTCCCTACGGGTCTTACCAACATATCTAATGCCGCACTCACAGGTGAGGAGGTAAACCACGCCTGCGGTGCGGCAATTGATGAAATCCCGTATGCGATGGTCGGGATCCGCAGGGCCAACTGCAACCACTTTGCCCTGGGTGACATACTTGCAGAAACTATATCTACCGCATTTGAAACATCCATTCACCGGTTGATCCAGCCACGTCCTCTTTTTGGGAGGATTGTAGTGGCTGTGTAAAAATTGATCCCTCAAATTGGTCCCTCTCCTGAAGGTCACTGATGGATAAGGACTTACAACAGCAGTCAGATCTGGATCCATCAGGAGAGTGTCCCAGTTACGTGCTAGGATCTCCTTAATTTGTCTAGCCGCCGAATCAAATGTACCGATGATGCGTAGCTTATTTTGTTGTGGACCGATTATTGGACCACCAGTGGGTGGCCTGGGTCCGGTCAATATTAGAGTAGTGCGATGGTCTTAACTCTTCAATTTGATGTGAAACCAAATCAAGGAAAACATCAACGCAGGACAGTTCTGCAGACACCGGTGGCATTTTATTACTTTTTGTTTTTAACTTAGTGAAAGGACCCAGACCCGCTTGTTGTTCTGGTTCCCTATCAAGATCGTATAACAGACGTACGTCTGAGAGGATCTCGAGAGGGATGCCAAGTTCACGGCACTGTTTCCTTTCTTGTAATTTGAAGTATTTATGCCAGCGAAGTTTGCGAACAAACAGATTGAGATCTTTTATGATATCAAATCTGTTAAAATTAGGAGTAGGTACAAATGAGAGGCCTAGTTGAAGGACCTGGGTCTCAATAGCATTAAGAGGGGGCGAGGACAGATTGACGACTTCGGGTCCTATGGGTTTTGGAGGGATTGAGCCCGATTGCGTAACGGGTAAACTTGTGGGGGATTGGGTGGACTCGAATATGGAAGGTTTCCCCTAAAAAACAACGATCCCTCCCACGGGAACCTCCTCTTTGTCGACCACGGCGATTCCCCCCCCCCCCGGGGGGGGATTGCCTATTACCTTTTGGTATGCTGTCAGAATCTGAAAATTCAGTTTCGATCGAAGAGAGGTCAGTGTGAACACCCCCGGTATCCCCTCGGTTGGCTATGGAAGAATAAATCCTGTTCTCTTTGAAGTCTGCCAGATCCCTCACAAATTGGCGGTGCTTGCGTTCTTTAAGATGATATTGATATTTATCAAGATAATTCTGGAGTTGTTTCTCCTTGTTCGCAAACTCCTCATGTGAGAAAGTCTGAGCAGCTTCAATGCTTTCTGTAAATTTTTTGTTCAAAATTTACAGTTTGTTTTTTTCTTCGGCCAAAAGGAGACGCATGAGTTGCAGAGAGCTATTGGTAACCTTGCTGCTGGCAGAAGCGAGATCCGAAGTCCACGTGGGACAATATTGTGTTTTAAATAGCTCTCCAGACTCTGCGTCTCCCACCAAGAGAGAATTTGATCTCTATAAATATCTGTCAAATCCTTAAAAGCTGCGTGGAAGGAAGGAGTGTATTTTTTTTGGGAGAACTCTTTGTCAGAGAACACTTCTTTAGCCTCCACCAGCCAACTATCTGCATTAAAGCCTGTAGCCAGAAAGCCTGCCATGCTCTGGCACACAAAGTGAACTTGAGAAAGTGTTAAGTATTCTCTCAAATTGGAGACAGAACTCTGAGTCTTCTGAGAAGAGAGTTAGTCGAAGATTACAGCTCTACCTCTGAGCGAATTGCCAGGGGTAAGAGTTGGGAGGTATGTACATTATATGTCATAAGCACGCAGAATGAAAAAAAATGATGCATACTGTACTTACTCCACCAAAAACAAACTTTATTTAGGGGCATTAACAGTTTGGTGTTCTTTCAAAAACTATCCTCATCCTTCTTGAAAAGAGACATACCTACAAAATAAGAAAAGGCAGACACATTCATACAGGAAATTTAATTCTGTTGTGATAAACTAGTCTATGAAGCTAATTTTCATTCACCAATTTAAAAGACATTTTTATTTACCATCCTTTTGCCTTTGCCTCTATTGTGACAATTATTGTACAATTGGACCAAGAAAAAAAAAAAAACTCAACTTACTCAAATTCTCTGCTGGTTCCAAATCGTATTTTATTTGCTACAGCAAGCTAGATGAAGTCTGAACCTGCAGAAATAAGAAACCGCAATAACTTACCACTTTATTCTATTTCCACTGTAGTTCAGACACATAATAGAAGTAACTTACTCAAATCTTCCATAACGAGAAATCTTATTCATGAAACAGGATTGTAAGACAAACAATGGTAACTTCCAACTTGGTAAATTCAAACGTGATGCCTTCCAGCTCCGTAACATTAAAATCTTCTTTAACAGAACTTTTCAACAAACATCCACAACACAACGAGAAGACCGATCTGCAGAAAGTAACCAAAGAACAACCATGTATTAGCACTTTTTAGTAACAATAAAGCAAGAAAGAAAGAATAAACTGTTAAATCACTTGGTTAGTACAACAATTTAAAACCATGCAACAAAGGTTAGTATAAACTCAAAACTGCAAGCCAAACTAAGGGCCAAAACGAGGCCCGAACTGAAGGCCGAAATCAAGGCACAACTGAGGGCCGAACTGAAGGCCGAACTGAAAACTTACGAATCTCTTTAAAATGGTCGCTGCCGTGCTTTCATTTCAGCAAAGTTGTCCACAATGGCTTCAATGTTAGGTCTTCTAGCTCTCTGATTTTCAATACTTAACAGAGCTAGGCCAGAAAGTCTCTGTTGGGACATGGTGCTTCTCAAGTAATTTTTTATAAACTTTAATTTTGAAAAGGACCTTTCTGCACTTGCAATTGTAACTGGAATGGTGAGGAACAGTAGCAACGCTATGCACACATCTTGTAGATTGGATGACAAGGCACAATTTTCAACAATTAGAAGGTGAGAAAGGTCCTTTACAGTGGAGCATCTACGAATCTCTTCCTGAAATGTTGATCAGAAGCTGTTCTGGGAAAGCTGGTGACATGTCCTCTGGGTAGCATTCCTGTAGCTGTGAAGCAGCTTTGAACAAACCATCATCGGTTTCAGAGGCAAGTACTGTAGGCTGTAGTATATTAAATCGCTGCATGACATTGCTCATTCCAGCAAATCGGTTAGACAGCTGGTTGGTCACAATGTCTAAACACCTATAAAACACACCGGTTTTAAAGCATTGCTCTGGATCCTGCAACCTTTCATCTATTGAAAGTTCATCAAAGTGACGCTTCACTTTTCTTGCTCTCTTGTTTTCAAACTGCGGCTGGATGTCCCACTTTTCTGCCAGTTCTACCGCTGTTTGTTTTGCTCCATCAAAATTATCCCTATATTTTGAAAGGACTTGAGCTGCCTTTTGTATAAGATGTGCTGCACTGGATAAATATTTTTTGACTGCAACAATTTAGAAACCACATTTATGTTGTCAAAAATCTTGCTTTGCAGGACAATGAGACAAATAAATTGAAAAGATCCTAATTTTTTTCTAAGGCGAGCAGCATCATCCCTTTCTTTTGGCTTGGATGACATCAAGTTTATTTTTGTTAAAGCTTGCATAATGTCCACAAAACGAAAGCGTAGAGCAAGCAGTGAATCATGGCGAGATGACCATCGAGTGGGGCAACGTTTTTTCAATGTAATTGAGGACTCTATAGAGAATAATGAAAGAATGTTCCATCTGCGTATGCTTTCCCCCCAAAAAACATACAATTCCTAGACCACTTCAAAAAAACTAGAAATTTCTGGTATGTTCCCAACAGCATCCTGAAGTACCAGGTTGAGATTGTGAGCCGCACAATGTACATACAAGCGATTGGACATTTTTAAAGAGCTTTCCTACATACACTAAAGTAATATCCCATCGCTGGTGGAGCAAACCAAGTATAGTTCACTTCAAAAGCGATGTGGATGTTCACTTTTATTTTAAAAAAATAATAATAAATACAAAGCAAATAAAATTTTGAAACAATAAAATTTTTATTTTAAAATTTAATATTTTTAAATAATATAAATAACTTTTTGCAATAAAAAAATAGTAAAAGAAAAGGCTACAAATGCCTGTAAGTAGGACCGGTGGGAGTGGTGGGAGTAGAAGGTTGGGTGGTGGTGGAGGTTTGAACACTGGTTGGTCCCCCTCGTTCCTGTGCCCCTGTGGACATAAAAGTGTGTGTTGTGGCAAGCACAACAGAGGGAGTATTCAATCTGGATGGGGGAGCGGGAGAAGGAGTTGACCGAGCAAGAGTAGAAGGAGTGTTGAAACTGGCAGAAGGAAAATATTGAGGAGGAGAAGGAGAAAAGTGGTGAGAAAAGTGCTCGGTGGAATGGGGAGGCTAGGATGGGGGCTGAGGAGGTAGTAGTAGTTTGGGTAGAGGGTTGTTGAGGTTGTGATGGGGGATAGGGCATGGATGGGGGATAGGGCATGGATTGGGGATAGTGCTGAACTTGCCACAAGACACTGTCCACCTGTCTTCAGGCCTCAAACAACTGGTCGGGCGTAAATCGTTCCATCACGGGGAGCAACGAATACCAATAGTGATGCACAGGACCCAATTGCGACGTATGCACCGCCCCCTCCTGCAGACGTCGCACTTGTTCCTCCAAAGCTGCAATTCTATTGGTATATCCCATCAAGGACTCGTAAACGAGCCTTGTGAGATCCTCGTAGTCCGCCTGACGGCTCCTACCGATCCTCTGGCGACGCATCAATGCCTCAAAAAGTGGTGCCATTGTGGCCATTGTTGCGTCGCCAGAGGGCACAGGTAGGGGAACATTGAGGTCCCGACCAGCTGTTGGAGTAGGAAGTGAGGGACCCGCGGTGGGCGGCTCTTCGGAGACCGCTTCTTGTGCTCCGGCCTCTGGAAGGACTTCACGAGGAGCTTGGTGCGCCCGAGTACTGCTAGATGTGCTGTAAAAGGAAAAAAAAAATAATTAATGGACAAATAGGGAACTATATGTGAATGTCCCAGACAGAGTGTCAAATGACAGTCTGGCTAGGCCACACACATAGATTGGAGATTAGTATTCATAATTATTATAAAGATTAGAGCTTACCTTCGCAGCTGTAGGGTTCTACGGAGAAAACCTAATGCGGCCGCATACCGGTACGGCCGCTTTGTGCTTGCTTTCGAACCACTCGGGCACTTGACCTCCTCGTTGTAGTCCTTCTTATAGCGGTCCCTCATTGACCGCCACCGCACCAGGATTGTAGTCCCTGTCGGGAAGAAAAAAATATATATATTAATATTATAATAATTTTTATTTCAGACATCGGAAATGGTTTAGTATTTGTTTGAACCTGCTACAACAACAATAAAAAAATTATTGATGTTCACTATAGGTAGCAGTGAGTGAAAAACTTCAACTAGACACAAAACCAATTTTTAATGAAAAGTACACATGTGCATTATACTAGAGTATACTTACGGCACTCCCCTCGTTGACTCTCATTGAGGTCGTCCCAATTAGCCACCAAGACTTCGCATATCTCAAGCCAGAGGAGCCGGGTACCATGATGGTCAGCATGGTGGCGGTCCGTGTGGTCCCACAGTGGTGGTCTGTCCTCCACCATCTGGATGAGGAGTTCATTGTCAATTATACAACTGCCAAATTCCTCCTCATCCGTTCTGGTGGAGCGTCTTGAACCCTAAAAACATATAAAAAATATAAAATAAATTAATATCTAATGTTTAAAGGGATTCTAACACCAGGTTTGGGGCTATAGAGCTACGGACCTGCACGGCTAGATCGCCGCTAGCATGTCCGCAATATATGTGTCCTAAAGGGCTGCGTGGTTTAAATTTAAAAAAAGAAATTATTTTTTAGATATGTAAATGAGTGTTGATGGTGTCGCTCATGCGCTGTTCTCTGCATGAAGCTGATGTCAGGACAGGGAAGGAACACTATACCGGCACTGCACACAAGGAAGGTTAGTGCAGCCCCTTCGACACATTCAACAGTCATTTACATATCTATAAAATACTTTTTAAAATCAATTAAAAACACACAGCTCTATAGGACAGATATATTGCGAACATGCTAGCGGCGATCTAGCCGTGCAGGTCCCTATCTCTATAGGCCCAAACCTGGTGACAGAAATGCTTTTAACAGATTTGCAATTAAAAATACTCCTCTAGGAAATACTCACACGAACACGACCGCCGCGGGCTCCCTGACGACCTCTAACAATAATAAAAAATAAATAAAAAGAGAAATAATAATATTGAGATAAAAAAAAATATATTTTTTTTTTAAATTACCGCTTCATGTCCTCCACCACCAACTTCCTCCTCTCCAGCAGGCTCTGTGTCGCGAGGCCTCTCCTCCACAGATGATGACTATGAAATAAAAATAATGAAAATTTAAAATGCGTTCATAATGTAAATGCAGAATGCTTTAAAAAAAAATTTACCTCATGTCTGCGCCGACGTCTTGGAGGAGAGGTCCCGGCATCAGTAGAAGATGTTGAGCCTGTAGAAAAAAATATATTAATCAAATTATCATTATTAAATATTATTAATACAAAAAAAAAAGACAAATTATACTTACTTGACATTATGGTATAAAAATTCTTTAGGTTTCCATTCCTTTCCCTGATCTTGAAATTATTATTTTTTTGTCTTTGGCCCAAAAAAATTTTTGGAAATCGATTTTGGACTACATGAGAAAAAAAAAGAGAGTTAACTTTTTGTAGGACTACTACTACCACCCCTAGCATCAACTATCTACTTGCACCACATGCAGTGCCTGTGCAAAACTACATAGGGATTGCATGTGCAGCAAGTACATAGTGGATGCTAGTGGTGGTAGTCAACAGGAGTACTACCCCTATTATCCCCTATTTACTTGCACCACATGCAGTGCCCATGCAAAACTACATAGGCACTGCATGTGCTGCAAGTACATAGTGGATGCTAGGGGTGGTAGTCAACAGGACTACTACCCCTAGCATCCCAGCCACTATGTACTTGCACCACATGCAGTCCCTATGCAAAAGTACATAGGCCCCACTGGTAGTACAAGTACATAGTGGATGCTAGGAGTAGTAATCAACAAGACTACTACTCCTAGCATGATCTATACAGCTCCTATGTATAATAGGAGCTGCTTATATATTTTTTCCCTGTAAAATTGAAAAAAAAAAAAAAAAAAACTAACTTTCTACTCACCTAGACTGGCGTCCTCCCTTCTCCCTCGCAGGCAGGATCGAAGAGAGACAGGAAGTTGACGGCACCCACAGCTCCTCCTATTCGATTGCGCAGGCGCAGAAAGAAGAGCCGGATCCGTCGATCAGGCAAACAACGGAAATCTTTGCGACGCCGGATCCGTCATTCCGGCAAGTCTTCAGTATTTTTCGCCGGAGAAAAAACCGTAGCATGCTACGGTTTTTTCTTTTGCGTGATCAGTCAAAATGACTGAACTGAAGACATCCTGATGCATCCTGAACGGATTGCTCTCCATTCAGAATGCATAGGGATAAGACGGATCAGTCGTTTTCCGGCATAGAGCCCCTAGGACGGAACTCTATGCCGGAAAACAATAACGCAAGTGTGAAAGTAGCCTGAGGCCGTTGCTCTCTATGCACGAGACAATGTCATGTTCAAGGCCTGCAGCACTCTGGTCCTCAACGGCATGAAACCCTAGGAAAACCTCTTTGATCTCCACACTAGTTGCTCTCTGGCTTTCATCTCTTTCCACAGAAACATATCTTATTATTTGACTCATTTGGTCCACTTTTGATATATATGGCACGGGAGGAAAGGAAAAGGAAAAATCAGCGGCACTACGTAAGTACACCTATGTGTATGATGCGTCCGTACCAAATCCAGGGATAGCAGCCGTCTGTCGAAACCATATAAGTGGTGGTGCTCAGCGTGATAAGTGGTATTCACAGTGGATAAGTAGAGAGAGACGCGGCACTCACCGATGGTTATTGCTGATCAAGCGGCATACTGCGCAGGCAGGGGAGCGGGATGGCCACAATGTGCGTCGGCCACGGCCGTTTTGCGCGGAAGTCGCGCTTCTTCAGGCCGGATATGACGTGCAGGTGCACGGACAAACCTTTATAAGGGGAGAAATGCTGGGCGTCGCTATGGTGATCCCGGACCTCCCCTGTGTGCAGCGGCGAAACAGATACAACAGAGACACAAGACATTAGTGCAGAAGGTATCAATTAGCAATACAATGCAAAGATTAGATATTCATTCTTAAATAGGGCGACAAGCTTCAGGTGCCGAGCCAGTATAAGGATACTAAGAGGTAGCTAAATACCATATAAAAATGGGAAATATATGTGGAAGGGAGACTATATTGGAAAATGTCAGGAAGTGCTGTGGATAACCGAAATATTGGAAGTAGGATGACGGAGGTGGCGGCCATGTGCAAGTGGGGGGACGTTACGGTCACAAAAAGACAGCCATGTCGTTCTTGTCATTGAGTCCATGGGGTCCCATGGCACTAGTCCTGATGATCCATCTGGCCTCCCGTTGCAGCAAGAGGCGGTGGCGATCCCCTCCACAAAGGATGGGTCCCACCGCCTCAATGCCAGCAAAGGAGAGGCCAGATTATGGGTTGAACCATTATGGGTTGAACGCACATGTTCGATGAGGCGGGGAGAGCCTTGTCCAGTACGAATGGAATTAATGTGCTCACGCACCCGTTCAAGCAAAGGCCTGATTGTTTTTCCAATGTAGAACATGTTACAACTACATGAAATGACGTATACCACGAAAGGAGTACGACAGTTAATAAACTGTGTGACCTTATGTGTGACGCCCCCTAGAGACAGACTTTTCGCTTGGGAGTTCAAGTGACAAAATGAACACGTTCCACATTTGTGGTTACCTATAGGGATTCTGCTTTGCAACCAGTTGGACCTCTTTGGTAGCCGGAGGGCGCTATGGACCAGTTTGTCCCTTAAGGTATGGCATTTCCTGAAAGTGATAAGGGGTTTGCTAGAGACTACTGCGCCCAGAGATAAATCATGCTTCAAAAGGTCCCAGTTATTATGTACTGCCCGTTTGATGATGTCCGCTACGGGACTGTACTTAATATACGCGGCGATAAAGACAAAAAATTAGCTTTCGTCTTTATCACTGAGGAGACTGGATCGAGGGCGCAAAGCCGCTCGATGCAATGCATTCAATACGGTCCTCCTTGGGTAACCCCTCTCCAGCAGCCTACCCATAAGTTGATGCGCCTGCTTAAAAATGACCACATTGTGGCCATCCCGCTCCCCTGCCTGCGCAGTATGCTGCTTGATCTGCAATAACCATCGGTGAGTGCCGCGTCTCTCTCTACTTATCCACTGTGAATACCACTTTTGATATATCCTTTGTAGTATCTATTCTAATCGAAAATAAAGGTGCCTGTTTTATTTCAGACACAATGATGTTCCGGACCTTATTTGAAAGTATGTCTATAATTTCATTTTGGATTCTAGGACTCAAGTATCTTACTGATTTTTGGGGTAACTGGAGGAGTTGCTTTAGAACAGGGTCATATTCCGCGAGCAGCTCTATAATGGAGAGAAAATTCCCATTGTTTACCTCGCCAAGTTTTTCTCTATGACCACGGAAGGAAAGATTAGCCATTGACAATCCTATGTAATACTTGTCTCCAATAGTTTTTTTCCTGTCTAATTTGCTTTTCATTTTCCTCATCTATTGTTTTGTTCTTCCTCCACTGTTCAAACACTACACAGGCTTCTATAGGGGTTTTGGAAGACTGAATTCTTGCAGAAAGCCTTTGCCATTTCTGTATTCCTTTTGCCCATGCCGGTTCAAATCCTGTCTTTTTACGGTCCCCAAACAGCCAGCATGGTTCACAGTAGGCTACGTTAAGTTTAGCTGAGTAGCATAGCCACATCACAGGGATCTTAAGGCCTGGTTTTGTAACTCGTTCATAATAGCTTTCAGAAAAGCACCTTCTCTCATCATCTCGTGGAAAAGGTCCTGGGGGTCGGCACGGGCCATGAGCTATTATAAATCTTTTGATATTTGAATCCATTATTGTAATAGGGTAATGTCCCCTATCAGTAACATGTTTCTCTCCCACAACAATACTTTCTATAGAAACCTCTGTAGATGTCAACAATTCAAAATCATCACCTGATTTGGTGCTTTCTGTTGACTGCACTATTTCTTTAGTTGGTAGACCTGTGCTACTACCTTCATCGGGATTCTCGTCACCTGCTACATCTAAAGAACTGGAGTAAGTGCACTCGCTGATTTCCACCTCTCTGACATCAACAGCACTTTCCACAGACATTTCACTTTCAGTGTTACTCTGTACAGGAGGAACACTAGCAGGTGTAGGAGTGGAAAAGTAGCTGCTTATTTTTGAAAGTTTGGAAGTTCTCAAACTGTCTTCCCTTTTCTGTTTACGTTTCTGAGCACCACTCTTATGTTGATAGGATGCCATACTTTGAAAAATTAGTTTTCTGTAAATAAAGTTAAAAACAAAATCTTAACCTAATTATTCTTATAATCCACCATAAACTGCAGCCCTGAATATGCGTCCCCAACTCCTCCATGTGTCTCTCCGATATGGACCATGCTGGTATAACCTGGGCATCTCCTGTATATAATTATATATGTACAGCTGGTATAACTTATACATCTTCCTGTATATAGTGATATGGAGCATGCTGGTATAACCTGGGCATCTCCTGTATATAATTATATATGTACAGCTGGTATAAGTTATACATCTTCCTGTATATAGTGATATGGACCATGCTGGTATAACCTGGACATCTCCTGTTATGTATATAATTATATTTGTGTTAGGCGCTTACGGTAGTACAGTGAAGAACCCTGGGATGCAGGGAAAGAAATGCAGTCGGTTGTGGTGTGCCGAAACCGAGGATGAGGTAGGCCTGAGAAAGAAGAGGGCAAAAATGGAAATAACCAGTTTATTATAACCAATTAATACATAAATAGCTCAACCTGACATGTTTTGGAAAGCCACCCTTAACTCCTGCGCTGGATCGGGAATGTATCGTGTGTAAGCGGATGACTTCCAGCGCCCCAATTTCTTGATGACATGAGTAGGGATGTTGGCACTGGAGGCCGTGGATGCAGCTCCGATGCGAAAGGAGTGCCCTGAGTATTTGGCTGCGTTGAGGCCCAGTTGGGTGAGAAATGATCTGACATGGGTCATGAAGGTGGTGGTGGTGAGTACCGACCCATGAAGTTGAAGTAGTGGTTGAGAGGGTAGCCACTTGTGAAGTTGACTGTAGGTGTCCAGAACCCTTACTGGACACCATTTGTTGTGCGTGGGGTAATAGGAAATGTAGACGGGTGAATGCTGACTATTCTTGGAGTGAGGTATGGTCAGGATGTAATGGTCCAGGTGTTTCGTCAAATGGGAGACGAGAAGACAAGGTGAGGTTTGGGTCGTGGAGGTTGTAGTAAATTCCCCGGGTCTCAGGAACCCGTAGAAGGCTAAGTAAATTGCAGTTTTGATGACTGAGTTGGTCTCTGTTCCAAGAGGCGTGGCGTCCAGCAAGTCGGATAACGCCTTGAAGACATGAATTTTGATGGGTAGCCTCTGAGCTGGACGTGCGGGTTCCGTCTTCTGCATGCCTCTGAGTATGGTCTTGATCTGGTGTGAGGCCATGAAGCTGATGTTGTTGGGATGCAAGATTAGCATAGGATGTTGAATGCCCGTGAGATATAGTTTGATGGTGTTGTATGACATTTTGAGTTTGAGGTGGCAGAAAGAAGCAAAGCCCAACAGAGACGTCATGACGAAAGGGTGCGTGATGTTGTGCTCTACTAGGAACTTGTTGAATAGTGTGAATGCTCTGTTGTATGTTTTATGTGTATTGTCTGACAGTGCTAAGCGGGACAAGGACTGGCTATGCCGCATGATGATCTCTAGTCCAGAATGAGTTGTCGAAATGCTGGAGTGATGGAGGCCGTGGGTGATACTGATGGGAGAGCCTGATGAAACGCCTGAAATTTGAAGCGAGACAAATTGTCAGCTGCCGAATTGCACACCCCCGGGACATGGAAACAATGCAAGAAGAAGTTATTGCAGGCGGCCAGCCAAGTAAGTCTTCGCATAAACCTCATGATCGTGAGGGATTTAGAACGACCTTTGTTGATGATCTGGCAGGTTGCTTGGTTGTCTGAGTAGCACCTCCACATGCTCAGATCCGCCGCAGCGTGGACATCCAGGGACAATCTGTGCGAGTCGTGTAGGAACAAGGGGAAGAGGTGCAGAAACCGTGATATGAATGAGCGTCCCTGGGGTATGATGCGCATGGCAAAGTTCAGGGAGCCCAGCAGGGACTGTAGTTCTTTGCGGTTGCAGGTGCTGAGTTGAAGGTAGTTGTCTATGTGGATGAGAATATCCTGGATCTTCCCGGCTGGCAAACTGGCTTGCATTAAGGCTGAATCCAACTGGATACACAGGAAGGTGATGATCGTGTCTGGCCCTTCTGTCTTCTTGGTGGAGAGGGGTACCCCCAGTTCCTTGAACGGCTCTGAGGCTGGAGGGGGGGGGAAGTGTTTTCCTCCACCAGTAGGAAATCATCAAGGTAATGTAAAACCAACGGGCACCTTGCTACATTCAAAAGCTACCAACATAATGCCTCTGCAAATATGTCGAAGATGGCCGGGCTACTCTTGGAACCGAAAGTCAACCGGGAGAAAAAATAATAGTCCCCGGACCACTTGATGCCGTGAAGGTGCCACAGTGTAGGGTGAATCGGTAGCAATTTGAAGGCGTTGGCGATGTCAGTTTTGCTGAGCCATGCCCCCACCCCCGCTTGTATGATGGCGGTGATGGCGTGATCTATGGTGGTGTATTGCAGAGAGAATTCCTCCGAGGGGATGAGGGAGTTGAGACTGGGATTGGCTGAACCGTGTGGCGCCGATAGGTCGATGATGAGCCTCTGTTTCTGGGAAGATTTCCCAGTGACGATGCCAATGCGGTTGGTGCGCCATGTGGCAAATGGGGGGGTTTTGAAAGGCCCTAACACAAAGCCCTTCGTTACTTCTTGGGCTATGAGGGCGTCAATGGCGGTGGGGTTGTGTAGAGCGGATAAAAGATTGGGACACTCCAGGGTGCCAGTTGGCATGTACAGGATGCCTGTGTGGAAGCCTTCTGTCAACCCTGAAACGAGGAAATCTGAGAGATGCCTGGATGGGTGTTGTGACATGAACGCGGTAAAAACTGGCATGTTGATGGTTGTTAGATACGGTTTTGCAAACATTTTATTTGGACACATGGATTTGGCATGCGCCCGGAAACATTTGGTGCATATATGTAACAACTTGCACCCGCTGTAATTACAGGACCCCTCATTGAAATTATTGCAAATCATGGATTTGCCTAGAAATTTGATCGGCCGACCCAGCTTGTCCCGGGCCAAACTTTCCGGGACCCCGGGGGGACCAGCTGCTTGTGAGAGGGCCTGTCTGTCCGACGTGTTCAGGCAGAAATTGGTGGTGTGGGCCGTGGAGGAGCAGTGCGCACAGGCTGGGGTCTTAAGGCCTGCGAAGTGGCGACAGAATATGACCGTGTCGATCCTCGCCCAGTTGGAGCGGGCTCCGTACTGGGAGAAAGCCCCCGCCACTTTCGCCGAAAAAGACCTGTGATAGTCGTAGAATGCTGATCCTCCGTATTTGTTGCCCAGGTCCACCAGTTTGTGCATGTAGAGGTCAAATTCCTCCCTTCTGTTGGGGTAGACCGCACAGATGACCTCTCTATAGATTCCGAAAGCCAAAACGAATTCGGGAATGGTCAATTTCCTATTGAGCCGGGCATCCCTGGACTTGACCACAACTGAAACCTCGTCATAGGCATAAGTCGTGTTCTCGACCACATCCTGGGAGGCAATCAGAAGGGAGGCCAGGTTTACATCCTTACCTTCCAGGATATCCCGTTTTAAGTGCTCTGGTATCATATGCGCCGGGTTGACTTCCTGGTCCTCCACGCTAACGGACGGCGTGATCACCGGTAATCCGGCCGGTGCCGGTGATGCTGCCGGTGGCGGACCTGCCAAGGAAAGGGTCGTGGTGACCGATTCTAGCCTCTCCAACCTGGCGTTGACTGTCGACATGGATGTCATCAGAGAGGCCAGCATGGCATGGATGTCCCCGGTGCCGGACTGGCTGGGTCCTTCCCCTGCATCCCTATTATCTGTTGATGCGCGCAGCAGCCGGAACAGTTCCGCTTTCCTTGCCGTGGCGGGGAAGGGAACATGCCGTTTCCTCAACTCCGCCGTGATGCGCGGAATTGTCCAGGACCGGATGGATGCTGGACTGGCTAGATCGTCTCCCAGGGTAGCAGTGACGGATCTAGCAGGGGTGCCAAGCAGGGAGAAGTTCTCTATCCCATCCAGAGACATACTAAAAATAGAACAGTTGATTAGCTTGAGGACACACAGGATCGTGCTGGCAAGCTAGCTAGGCCGTACGGCGAAAAAATTACACTTGCATGGTGACAGATGAGGCCCTGCTAATTTGCCAAGTGGCTTGAGAGGCTCTACCTACGATTTGGTGCGAGGGGTTAATGAGGCCACTTGTGGTAGTGGCAGGAGCGTTGGCCTCTCGGTGACTGTAAGACAGGACTAGGGGAAGGGAGTGACAGGTGAGGCCCTCTCTATGCAACACGCGAGGCGGCTTACTAACGAGGTGGCGCGTTGGGCGGTTGCCTCTGTACGTTTGAGGCGGGGTGTCGGCCTCGCGGGACCACTAACTGCTGGCGAAGCCAAGAAGGGGGTAACCTAGTGGGATGATGGTGCCCCTAAAGCCAGCACGCTGACCCTAACGGGACCATCCGAAATGTAAGGAAGACTTTTGTTAATGAGCAGGTGAACGTACCTGGTAGTAAGAAAAAATTCTCCGGATACACGGTAGTGCAAAATACAATATAGGTTGACAGCCTGAAAAAGGGGGAGGGTAGACATAAAATAGTGTGATGAAATGTGAAATGTATATGGTACATATACACGACCGGGAGGATCATGACGGTTGTTAATGAAATGACAGTGTGCGCCTGGTGTGGAAAGAGACCAGCGCGTGCCGCATGCCTGCACAAGTGGGAACGTGCGGTTTGCAATCCAATGGTATGTATTGGTTTGTGTCCTTCTTCTTTTTTTTGTTTTTTTCCCTCTATTAGCAACCAGTTGATATCTCTTCCCCCCCCCCCTTTTTTTTTTTTTTTTTTTTTTTTTTTCCTTTATTAGCAACTAGTTTATCTCTTCCCCCCTTTTTTTTTTTTTTTTTTTTTTTTTTTGTGTGGGGCTGCTGGGGTGATGTTTAACTGCAGGGTGCTTTAGTGGGGCGTGCTGGAAGCCCCCCCTGCAGCCTGCGCAGGAGGGGCCTGCTGTGTGACCGGCGCCCCCGGAGCTCCGCCGACCAGCCGAGCCTGACCGCCCGACGGCGGCCCCCCGCATCAGATGCGGCGTGAACGGCCACCGGGACACCGCGCATGCGCCGACGAATCGCCCCGCATGCGCAGTACCCCAGCCGCGCATGCGCAGACCAGGCACTGGGACGCGGCCGCGCGGCAGGAGGAGCGGCGGAACAGGCAGGAGGCGGCGGGGAGGGGATGCTTGTGGCAGCGGTATGCCCAGTGGAGGCGGACATGAATGGAGGGTGTACCGGGTGCACCGCAGCTGGCACCTGTAGCCGTGCACATGAACATGAGGAGGGGGGGCATGAATGTGGATGATGTGGGGTGATATGAACTAACACAGAAATGGGGAATGAGCCCGGAACCACCAGGGTGCTGACCGGAGTGTTGGTACTGTGGGAAGACGCCAGAATAAGACATGAGAGAAATGAGATGCCGGTGATTGATGCGAGAAAGCCGTGACATTGGTGCAGCGCGTATGAGATGAAACAAACAGAAATGGGGGATTAACCCAGGAACCATTGGCCGCCTGCTGTAGAGCTGTTGACCGGAATGGTAGTACGGTTGTGAACAAATTGTGCATGAACAAGGCGTGACAGAAATGAATACTGGTGACTTGTATGCAAATCCGTGACATTGGTGCGCGTTTGATGAAATGAAATGAACCGGTACAGGGGCAACCGTGAGGCCCCCGGCTGTACCGTATGAATGACTCACAGTTTAACGGGCAAACGCGACCCACAGTGAACCGAGTGAAGCTGGGAAAAAGAACAGAACTGCTCCAAATCCAGAAACAGACGGCGACGAAAAACTCTCAGAAATTCAGTGGCTCGCAGGACCCTCTCCAGAAACTCCACAAGCGACTTCCTCTCTCAAAGCTCAGACCTCAGACGGTGCAGGAGCCAGGTAAGGGGGGTGCCCTAAATAGGCTGGAGGCGGACCTCAGCCCCTCCCACAAATCCAGGCAAATGCCTTAATACATGTACAGCTGGTATAACTTCTACATCTTCCTGTATATAGTGATATGGACCATGCTGGTATAGCCTGGTATCTCCTTATATGATTATATATGTACAGCTGGGCAGCTCGTATAAGTTATACATGTTAATATACCAAAAGATGTATACCTTATACCAGGCCAGCTCACATATAATAATATACAGAACATACCAAGGCCAGATAAGAACTACACTGCTCAAAAAAATAAAGGGAACACTTAAACAACACAATGTAACTCCAAGTCAATCACACTTCTGTGAAATCAAACTGTCCACTTAGGAAGCAACACTGACTGACAATCAATTTCACATGCTGTTGTGCAAATGGGATAGACAACAGGTGGAAATTATAGGCAATTAGCAAGACACCCCCAATAAAGGAGTGGTTCTGCAGGTGGTGAACAGACCACTTCTCAGTTCCTATGCTTCCTGGCTGATGTTTTGGTCACTTTTGAATGCTGGCGGTGCTTTCACTCTAGTGGTAGCATGAGACGGAGTCTACAACCCACACAAGTGGCTCAGGTAGTGCAGCTTATCCAGGATGGCACATCAATGCGAGCTGTGGCAAGAAGGTTTGCTGTGTCTGTCAGCGTAGTGTCCAGAGCATGGAGGCGCTACCAGGAGACAGGCCAGTACATCAGGAGACGTGGAGGAGGCCGTAGGAGGGCAACAACCCAGCAGCAGGACCGCTACCTCCGCCTTTGTGCAAGGAGGAACAGGAGGAGCACTGCCAGAGCCCTGCAAAATGACCTCCAGCAGGCCACAAATGTGCATGTGTCTGCTCAAACGGTCAGAAACAGACTCCATGAGGGCCCGACGTCCACAGGTGGGGGTTGTGCTTACAGCCCAACACCGTGCAGGACGTTTGGCATTTGCCAGAGAACACCAAGATTGGCAAATTCGCCACTGGCGCCCCGTGCTGTTCACACTGAGCACATGTGACAGAGTCTGGAGACGCCGTGGAGAACGTTCTGCTGCCTGCAACATCCTCCAGCATGACCGGTTTGGCATTGGGTCAGTAATGGTGTGGGGTGGCATTTCTTTGGAGGGCCGCACAGCCCTCCATGTGCTCGCCAGAGGTAGCCTGACTGCCATTAGGTACCAAGATGAGATCCTCAGACCCCTTGTGAGACCATATGCTGGTGCGGTTGGCCCTGGGTTCCTCCTAATGCAAGACAATGCTAGACCTCATGTGGCTGAAGTGTGTCAGCAGTTCCTGCAAGACGAAGGCATTGATGCTATGGACTGGCCCGCCCGTTCCCCAGACCTGAATCCAATTGAGCATATCTGGGACATCATGTCTCGCTCTATCCACCAACGTCACGTTGCACCACAGACTGTCCAGGAGTTGGCAGATGCTTTAGTCCAGGTCTGGGAGGAGATCCCTCAGGAAACCGTCCGCCACCTCATCAGGAGCATGCACAGGCGTTGTAGGGAGGTCATACAGGCACAGGGAGGCCACACACACTACTGAGCCTCATTTTGACTTGTTTTAAGGACATTACATCAAAGTTGGATCAGCCTGTAGTGTGTTTTTCCACTTTAATTTTGAGTGTGGCTCCAAATCCAGACCTCCATGGGTTGAAAAATTTGATTTCCATTTTTTAATTTTTGTGTTATTTTGTTGTCAGCACATTCAACTATGTAAAGAACAAAGTATTTCAGAAGAATATTTTATTAACTCAGATCTAGGATGTGTTATTTTTGTGTTCCCTTTATTTTTTTGAGCAGTATATTACCTGGGCTGGCTCCGGCTGAAAGCTGCTGAATCGACCTGCTGAAAGTCATTGGCAACTGGCAAGGCTGAATGCTGGAGGCTGGCTGGGCTCAGTGTGGGCTCTGGCTGGCTGAATGCTGGAGGCTGGCTGGGCTCAGTGTGGGCTCTGGCTGGCTGGAGGCTGGCTGGGCTCAGTGTGGGCTCTGGCTGGCTGAATGCTGGAGGCTGGATGGGCTCAGTGTGGGCTCTGGCTGGCTGAATGCTGGAGGCTGGCTGGGCTCAGTGTGGGCTCTGGCTGGCTGGAGGCTGGCTGGGCTCAGTGTGGGCTCTGGCTGGCTGAATGCTGGAGGCTGGCTGGGCTCAGTGTGGGCTCTGGCTGGCTGAATGCTGGAGGCTGGCTGGGCTCAATGTGGGCTCTGGCTGGCTGAATGCTGGAGGCTGGCTGGGCTCAGTGTGGGCTCTGGCTGGCTGAATGAGTGCTGCTCCTGGGCCAGGTTCAGGCTGGCAGAAATGTCTGGCAGAGAGAGAGAGAATGAAGTGGGGTGAGTGACTGTAGTATAGAGTCAGGCAAGGGGGCAGTGGCAGACGAGCAGTGACTATGCCTAAGCCGGACCCGCCGTCCCATCATCTTTAACAACAAAAAAGGGGGACTTATTATGGCCGTCCGTCCCGGCCTTGCGTTGGACCAGGAGTCTAAAAACCAGACAGCAAGGCCTAAAAGCGGACGTCTGACCACCCTAAAAGCAGCAGTGGCAGAGAGACTGAATACAGCAGCAGCCATTACAGTCAGATTAGAGACAAAGTTGCAGAGTAGCTGTAATCTGACTAAAATGGCTGCTGCTGGCCTCAGTGAGTCTCTCTGCCACTGTAAAGAGACTTCATATCAGAGACCTCAGATCAGCCCAAAGACCCCCCACTCAGCCACCAGATCAATCATCAGCCCGAAGACCCCCTCGGTCATCCCCCATGCCCATCAGACCTCAGATCAGCCCAAAGACCCCCCCCCAGTCATCCCCCATGCCCATCAGACCTCAGATCAGCCCCCCCCCCCCCCCATCAGCCACCAGATCAATCATCAGCCGAATTGCCTTGCTTTGATGGGATTGCCAGATTGGGGCCTGGGCTGATCTGATCATCTGAGGGGTCTTTGAAAGCAAAGACCCCTCAGATGATCAGATCAGTCCAGGCCCCAATCTGGCAATCCCATCAATAAATTCAGGCTGCCCCCCAGGGGCCCACTGCTGCTGGTCATTGTTCTCAGCAGGCCAGGGCCCCCAGGGCCCCCTACTCGAGTAGTCAGTGTGCCCTGATGTGGGCTTTTCTTGCCAGAGCGCCAGTGACTGCAAACCCTCCCCCCCCCCCCCGGTCATCTGCCAGGGGCGGGGGGGGGGGGGGGGGCTGGGGTCCTCACTACTATTCCAACTACAAGTTAAACTACTACTATATAATATATTAGACAGACTGTGATGATGATTGATGAGTCAGTCAGACTCAGAGTCAGTGCGGCCCAGCCCACGGCTTTTCCTTACTTACCGTTGAGTTACCGGCTGGCAGGGGAACTTCTTCTGACTTCTGTTCTTCTTGTCGGTCGGCGCCTCGGCGGTCCTCTTCTTCGTCCGTCCTCTCTGTCACGTCCGGACCCCGTCTGAGTTCAGGCACGCGCCGCGCGCACATGTTCCCGCGAGAACTGCCACAGGAGTTCACAGGGGGCAACTTAACTGGGATTCTGGGAACTTGAAGTGACTGTCTCTGTCTGTGTCAGACGCAGCTGCAGCAGGGGCCAGGGGTCCGCAGGCGGCCGGGCCCCCTGGGATGCCGGGCCCGGTCGCAACTGCGACCCCTATATGTACACCACTGACTACACTAGTGTCGTGTTGCGTATTCGCATTTAGGAAAAGCCAAGGATGGTGCACGTGGATTGGTGGTGGAGTATTCTTAAATAGTTTCAGATCAATAGGCCACAGCACTCAAAAAATGGCAAGGGTGGGTGCGCGTCCGAGTTGTGTTCTGTAGCTCCAACTCAAGAACTGTAGACATCACACAAATATTTAGACAGCACTCCGTGATAATGATGATAATAAGTGGTAATTTATTTCATATTATTTCAGCCGGAAACAGTGGTACATCAGTTGCTTGCAACGTTTCAGGCTAACATACGCCCTTCATCAGGCTGACAAAACATAATATACAAGAAATAGTAATATAATATTGTTCATAGAATATTCTTTTAACATGATTTTACAGCATTACAAAGATCTATTCAAATGGACATGATTGGTAAAGCAAAACATAATGACATGCTTCATGGCATATAGACAAAACATATACATGGGGTCAGACTGAATAAAGATATACACTCACCTAAAGAATTATTAGTGCCCCCATACTAATATGGTGTTGGACCCTTTTTTGCCTTCAGAACTGCCTTAATTCTACGTGGAATTGATTCCACAAGGTGCTGATAGCATTCTTTAGAAATGTTGGCCCATATTGATAGGATAGCATCTTGCAGTTGATGGAGATTTGAGGGATGCACATCCAGGGCACGAAGCGCCCGTTCCACCACATCCAGGGCACGAAGCGCCCGTTCCACCACATCCCAAAGATGCTCTATTGGGTTGAGATACTGTATACCCTTTGGTGTTGGGAATCGAAGGTTCCTATGCATCGTATTATTTTTTTGTTATTTCTCTGTTCCTTCCTCCTAAAAAGGCTGTCTCTCTCTATATGTTTTGCTCTATTGTAAGCCTTGTATAGTGTCTTCCTAGGATACCCTCTGGCCAAAAATCTCTGATATAGCAATTTGCTTTCCTCCTCAAAGGCTGCTTCATTTGTGTTGTTCCTTTTTGCCCTCAAATATTGGGCTACTGGTATGCCTTTTAATGGGCCTAGGATGACAACTTTCCCAATGGAGGAAGCTGTTGGTTGCCGTTGGTTTCCTATATATCTCTTTGCTGATTTTACCCCCTTTTTCGAGATTTATTTTCAAAACGATACAAGAACTGAGAAGGAGAATCTCCAAACATCTCAGTAACCTTAACACCCAGGATGACTCCCCTCTGGTAAGACATCTGAATAAATATCATAGAGGTAATCCCTCAGGCATTAAAATCTGGGGAATACAGAAAGTAAAATCAGGCCCAAGACAAGGAGATATCGACGTGAGGCTACAACAGGAGGAAGCCAAATGGATATACCGCCTGAAATCTCTATCACCAATAGGAATAAATGAAGGGTTCACCTTCTCTCCATCTCTGTGATAATGTACAATAGAAATGAACAGAAAAATAAAGGAACAGTAAGATAACCATGAAAAGAATAGTAAAAATACTAAAATAATAGAAGTAACCAAAAATAAGACACAAATGGTATAGACAGATAGCGGACCATATCCATGTAGATACTATTAAAAGAAAGAGTAGGAAAAATAAAATGACACCCCAAAAAAACATAATAATTACCATCAAGACTGATGCTCGTCCCTCCTCCGGTCCAGGTGGCCGCAGAAGATTGATGGGCTGTAATATCATCTGGAAGAGACCCCTGAGGGTACAAAAAGGAAAAAGAAAAAGGAAAAAATTAGAGTATAGATCTGATAAAGTGCCCATGTGCTAGTGCAGTTCAAGGAAGAAGGTAAACATCGAGATATCAATACAGGATAGAAAATAGATCGTAAATTCCCTAGAACACTTAACATGGAAAAACGACTGTATGCTAGTGATGGATGCGAGTGGATAACGCATCCCCAAATGTTCCCACGCAAGTGTATATATAGAATCAAGAAATATAGGGAAGAGAGAACTGCTTTAAGTTCATGTACAGGTGCAAAAAGTTCGTGCACAAGTGTAAGGGCATAAAAATACATATGGGGGCGTCCAGATAACAGTACTAGTATAGGTGAACGCAACAAGACAATTGGGAAGAAAATCATTACCTGAGATTGTATTAGTTATATAGAGAGAACTTTCCATCAATGGCTAAGTCTGAGCGCATGCGTGAATGCCAAGTACAAGATCCGGAAATGCTAAAGATCGGGCGCATGCGTGAGTATATCTGTTACATCGCGACACCGTCAAGTCCGCGCGAATGCGTAAATGCCAGGTACCCAATCCGAAAATTTAAAGACCGGGCGCCTGCGCGAATATATCCTTCACATCGCGAGACTTGGCCAAAAAAGTTCTCAATCAAGGAGAACCTATCGGAAGATAGGAGGAGGGGTAATGAGGAAGCTATCCCATTGGTTGTGACGAATATGACACACTATGCGAACTATTAAAAGATGGTCCCCGCCCCCAACACTCATACCTGCACGATCCCCTGAAGACGCTGGATGCCCAGCGAAACATGTCAAGATGCAGGGATATGAGTGATTAAGCATTTAGGCTCAGTGGTAGATAGGAAGCCCCCTAAAAGGAGATAAAGTACATGTAGTATAGGAACCATAAGCAATAGGTATATAACTACACAGAGTATAATCTATAGAGGTGACGCACACCGGCTGTAAAGTAACAGCCCAAATTGGAGCTACCCGCACCACTGATAGTTTTAATCTGTCTGCAACAATACAGGATTTTAACTCCTTAAGGACACAGCCTTATTTCACCTTAAGGACTTGGCCATTTTTTGCAAATCTGACCAGTGTCACTTTAAGTGCTGATAACTTTAAAACGCTTTGACTTATCCAGGCCATTCTGAGATTGTTTTTCGTCACATATTGTACTTCATGACACTGGTAAAATGGAGTAAAAAAAAATCAAATTTGCCCAAAATTTAAAAAAATTTGCAAATTTCCAAGTTTCAATTTCTCTACTTCTATAATACATAGTAATACCTACAAAAATAGTTATTACTTTACATTCCCCGTATGTCTACTTCATGTGAGGATCATTTTGGGAATTACATTTTATTCTTGGGTGACGTTGCAAGGCTTAGAAGTTTAGAAGTAAATATTGAAATTTCTCAGAAATGTTAAAAAACCAACTTTTTAAGGACCAGTTCAGGTCTGAAGTCACTTTGTGAGGCTTACATTCTTTTCCAGTTACAAAGCAAGGGTTAACAGCTAAACAAAACTCTATTTATGGCCCTGATTCTGTAGTTTACAGAAACACCCCATATGTGGTCGTAAACCGATGTACGGGCACACGAGGAAAGAAATGCCATACGGTTTTTGGGGAGGGGGGAGAGGGAAGGGATGAAAAAGCCACAGAGTGGAGATCTCACTCAACCTAATGACTAGAAAAAGGGGGAGGGGGGAGGCTGCCGGTAACAGCCAACCCTCATCCAATGTAGCTTGATGACGAAACCAATTTATTCCTATATTCCTATCTTGTCCATCCTGCAATTGTGTGACATATAACATCCTCAAGAAGAATGCATAAATAAATATACATCCTATCTAACCAAAATATATAAATCCTCTATGGAGGGACCATATAGATGTGCACACTCGAAAAAATCCCCCTGACGAAGACTATGCCACCAGGCCAAAGGGGTCCCAACAAGATAGACCGAATAGTCCCAGGTCCAATGCAACCTGTAGGAAAGATGAAATGAAAAAAGAAACAGAAACAAGAACATGTTAAAAATAATACTCAAAATTAGGATTAAAAACAATGGATCCACAGTAGGTGGTCCTGATGGTCAGAGAAATGCAGAGAAGCCCAAAGTTTCATTCAGACCTGCGGGACGGAGGGTCCCCAGGGTCCAAATCCATCGGCTCTCTTTTTGTGCCAATCTTTTGGATATGTCACCTGCTCGAAGATCCGTCCTAATATAATCTATTCCCCTCACCTTCAAAAATCTTGGATTGCACGCACGGCACATCCTGAAGTTTTTTGCAATGGGTTTAAGATCCTCCCATTCCTCTATCTTTTCTGCTGCAATGATATCCCTTACATGCTCTCGTACCCGAACCTTAAGTTCATGGGTCGTGAATCCAATGTAGATCTTTGGACATGGGCATGTGGCATAATTAATCGCTTTAGAGGTAGAACAAGTAATACAATGTGTGATTTTAAAATTCTTCATGCCTCCTGAGTATACAAATTCATTTGCCCTTTCCATATTTGGGCAGGCTACACATTTCCCACAGGGTTTAAAACCCCATTGTGGGCCCTTGCCCCCAAAGAAAATCTGTTGAGGCTTGGGTTCAAGATAACTCTTTACCAAATTTGAGCGTAGCGTGTCCGCTCTACGAGCGGTAATGGAAGGGTACATAGGCACAAATTTCTCCAGGGTTGAATCCATCTGGAGCACATGCCAATGTCTGGCCAGAATATCTCTCATTTCTTTCCATCGAGAATGATATGTAGTCACGTACCTAGTTTTCGTATCCACAGCCTTGTGTTTCTTCACCTGTAACAGGTCGGATTGTTTCTGTGATCTTGCTCTATAATACGCCTTCTTTATAGATCTCCGACTGTATCCCCTTTTTTAAGAAGCGATTCATCAAATCGGTTGCCTGTTTTTCAAAAGTACTATCATCTGTACAAATCCTCTGTATACGTAAGAATTGTCCAGTGAGGATGGCTCTTATGGTGTTTCTAGGGTGTAAGGAAGAGGCGTGTAAGTACGAATTGACTGCAGTGTCCTTTCTGTAGACATTGGTTTGTATATATCCACTAATATCTTTAGATGCTATTAACACATACACTGCCTGTCCAAAAAAAAGTCGCCACCAAATAAAAAGGCCACACACTCTAATAATTTGTGGGACCGCCTTTAGCTTTGATTACGGCACGCATTCGCTGTGGCATTGTTTCGATAAGCTTCTGCAATGTCACAAGATTTATTTCCATCCAGTGTTGCATTAATTTTTCACCAAGATCTTGCATTGATGATGGTGGGGTCTGACCGCTGCGCAAAGCCTTCTCCAGCACATCCCAGAGATTCTCAATGGGGTTAAGGTCTGGACTCTGTGGTGGCCAATCCATGTGTGACAATGATGCATCATGCTCCCTGAACCGCTCTTTCACAATTTGAGCCCGATGAATCCTGGCATTGTCATCTTGGAATATGCCCGTGCCATCAGGGAAGAAAAAATCCATTGATGGAATAACCTGGTCATTCAGTATCTTCAGGTAGTCAGCTGACCTCATTCTTGGAGCACATATTGTTGCTGAACTTAGACCTGACCAACTGCAGCAGCCCCAGATCATAGCACTGCCCCCACAGGCTTGTACAGTAGGCACTAGGCATGATGGGTGCATCCCTTCATCTGCCTCTCTTCTTACCCTGATGCGCCCATCACTCTGGAACAGGGTAAATCTGGACTCATCAGACCACATGACCTCCTTCCATTGCTCCAGAGTCCAATCTTTATGCTCCCTAGCAAATTGGTTTTATTACGGCTACACAGCTGTTCAGTCCCAATCCCTTGAGTTCCCTTCGCATTGTGCGTGTGGAAATGCTCTTACTTTCACTATTAAACATAGCCCTGAGTTCTACTGTTTTTCTTAGATTTGATTTCACCAAACGTTTAAGTGATCGCCAATCACCATCATTCAGGATTTTTTCCCTGCCACATTTCTTCCTCGAATACGATGGGTCCCCACTATCCTTCCAGTTTTTAATAATGCATTGGACAGTTTTTAACCCAATTTTAGTAGTTTCTGCAATCTCCTTAGATGTTTTCTCTGCTTAATGCATGCCAATGATTTCACCCTTCTCAAACAGACTGACATCTTTTCCACGACCACGAGATGTGTCTTTCGACATGGTTGTTTAAGAAATGAGAAACAACTCATTGCACCAGTTGGGGTTAAATAACTTGTTGCCAGATGAAAGATAATCGCCCATGCAGTAATTATCCAATAGGAGGCTCAGAACTATCTGCTTAGTTAAATCCAGGTGGCGACTTTTTTTTTTGACAGTGTATAACCGCCGACATGAACTGAGAATATATTTTTCTTTTTGTACTGAAATAGGCCAGTAAATGCTTTCAGCAGAAATAAATGCACCAGTGAAGTGTGTATATATATATTTTTTTCTTTCTGTACCGAAATAGGCCACTGAACACTTTTGCCACAAATAAGTGCACCAGTGAAATGCGTATATATAGGATTTTTGCCAACACAAGCAAGGCTACATTTACATTTATAGCCTCGCTATAGTTATGATATCTAGAGCGCACCCGGTCCTAGCGCTTTGTACAGAGCGAAGGGAAATAAAGGGGTAGAGGATAATGGCAAATAGGATGTCTAGTTATACAGGGAGTGCAGAATTATTAGGCAAGTTGTATTTTTGAGGATTAATTTTATTATTGAACAACAACCATGTTCTCAATGAACCCAAAAAACTCATTAATATCAAAGCTGAATATTTTTGGAAGTAGTTTTTAGTTTGTTTTTAGTTTTAGCTATTTTAGGGGGATATCTGTGTGTGCAGGTGACTATTACTGTGCATAATTATTAGGCAACTTAACAAAAAACAAATATAAACCCATTTCAATTATTTATTTTTACCAGTGAAACCAATATAACATCTCAACATTCACAAATATACATTTCTGACATTCAAAAACAAAACAAAAACAAATCAGTGACCAATATAGCCACCTTTCTTTGCAAGGACACTCAAAAGCCTGCCAGCCATGGATTCTGTCAGTGTTTTGATCTGTTCACCATCAACATTGCGTGCAGCAGCAACCACAGCCTCCCAGACAGAGGTGTACTCTTTTCCCTCCTTGTAAATCTCACATTTGATGATGGACCACAGGTTCTCAATGGGGTTCAGATCAGGTGAACAAGGAGGCCATGTCATTAGATTTTCTTCTTTTATACCCTTTCTTGCCAGCCACGCTGTGGAGTACTTGGACGCGTGTGATGGAGCATTGTCCTGCATGAAAATCATGTTTTTCTTGAAGGATGCAAACTTCTTCCTGTACCACTGCTTGAAGAAGGTGTCTTCCAGAAACTGGCAGTAGGACTGGGAGTTGAGCTTGACTCCATCCTCAACCCGAAAAGGCCCCACAAGGTCATCTTTGATGATACCAGCCCAAACCAGTACTCCACCTCCACCTTGCTGGCGTCTGAGTCGGACTGGAGCTCTCTGCCCTTTACCAATCCAGCCACGGGCCCATCCATCTGGCCCATCAAGACTCACTCTTATTTCATCAATCCATAAAACCTTAGAAAAATCACTCTTGAGATATTTCTTGGCCCAGTCTTGACGTTTCAGCTTGTGTGTCTTGTTCAGTGGTGGTCGTCTTTCAGCCTTTCTTACCTTGGCCATGTCTCTGAGTATTGCACACCTTGTGCTTTTGGGCACTCCAGTGATGTTGCAGCTCTGAAATATGGCCAAACTGGTGGCAAGTGGCATCTTGGCAGCTGCACGCTTGACTTTTCTCAGTTCATGGGCCTTGGTTTTTCCACACGCTTCTTGCAACCCTGTTGACTATTTTGAATGAAACGCTTGATTGTTCGATGATCACGCTTCAGAAGCTTTGCAATTTTAAGAGTGCTGCATCCCTCTGCAAGATATCTCACTATTTTTGACTTTTCTGAGCCTGTCAAGTTCTTCTTTTGACCCATTTTGCCAAAGGAAAGGAAGTTGCCTAATAATTATGCACACCTGATATAGGGTGTTGATGTCATTAGACCACACCCCTTCTCATTACAGAGATGCACATCACCTAATATGCTTAATTGGTAGTAGGCTTTCGAGCCTATACAGCTTGGAGTAAGACAACATGCATAAAGAGGATGATGTGGTCAAAATACTCATTTGCCTAATAATTCTGCACTCCCTGTAGACAAGACATAGACAGGGAAGGATATAGGGGGAAGAATAGAATATATGAACATAGGACATACGGACATAAGACATAAAGCCTGTGACATATGACATAGAACATGTAACATACCATTATGGAAAAAAAGATACTATGGATGGCCCCAGGGTGTAAAGGGCAGTATTATTAATTCATCTAGAAAAGAATGACATGATAAATAAGACGGTGGTGGAAATTACATCTACACATGCTTACAAATACATGGATATAAAGTATAAGAGTACACAAACCCCAAACTGACCTATCATGTATAGAATATCATAAGAGTGTCTATGGATACGAAGTGATGGGTAGTGTGAAAGACAGGAATGTCATATGTTAGAGAGAGGGAGAGGATATTTAAATACCGGAAAATGGATAGTGTTTCTTAATTCATTATATTGTTTCTCAGTTCATTATATTATGTGTAATAGATGACTTAGATGAGGCTGTGAATTTCATATTCCCTATTTAGTCCCTTGGGTTCCAGACTGTCAAGAGTGTGAATCCAGTACGCTTCCCTCGTTTTAGCAGTTTAATTCTATTGCCACCCCTCCTACTCGGTGTCACCTGTTCAATTACTTGATATTTTAGTTGTGATAGATTATTACCTGCTGACTCGAAGTGTGCTGGTACTGGGAGTAGTAGGTTTTTCTGTCTGATGTTCAATTTGTGTTGGCATACATGATCACGTATCTTTTGAGTTGTCTCTCCTACGTATACCTTACCACAGGGACATTTTAATAGGTATACCAAGAAATTGGTTTCACACGTAAAAAATCGGGAAGCTTTTACCTGACTGGGGATGATAGAATTGGGGTCCTTTCAATACATTCGAGCACTGAAGGCAGTGTATACAGGGAAATGTTCCTGTCTTTTGTTTCTGCATAAAGGTCTGTCTCAGGGTGGTCTTAGAGGGGCCTATGTCAGCCTTCACAATTAGGTCCCGTAGATTCTTAGGACGGCGTGTACAGGATAGTATAGGATTTTTGAACTCGGCAATGTCTGGGTAGGCCTTTTGTAGAAGGGGCCAATGGTTCCTAATACTATTGATTATCTTATTGGCACTTGGGTGGAAGGTATGAACAAAGGGTATCCTATTAGTTACTCCTGTTTGTTTGTCTGATCTAGATTTAACTGTTTCATGGAGAAGGTGCTGTGGATAGCCTTGCGCTAGGAATCGCTGTTTAATTTCTGTTATTCTGTTTTTTTGAAGAGGGGTTGTTTTGACTATGCGACGTATACGTTCAAATTGAGAATGTGGGAGTGACTTTTTAGTGTTTGAGGAATGAAAACTAGAGAAGTGCAACAGGCTATTACGATCTGTTGATTTTCTGTACAAATCTGTAGTAAGGGAACCGGTAGATAGTTTAGTGACCGTAGTATCTAGGAAATTGATTGAATCAGAATGGTAGTGAATGGTAAATTGCATTTCTGGGTAGATGGAATTAAGGAATGTGTGGAAATCAAGCAAGGAGTCCAATGTGCCCTCCCATATGCAGAAAATGTCGTCTATATAACGCTTCCATGTTAGTGCCTGTGTACGGAAAAGTGAGTGTGGGTAGATATAAGTTTCTTCAAAGTCTGTCATATAGGAATTTGCATAGGGAGGCGCCAAATTGGACCCCATAGCGGTACCCTGCTGCTGTAAGTAGTAGTTATCCTGGAAAAGGAAAAAAATATTCAAAAGAACAAGCTCAAGTAGATCCATGTAAAAGTCAACTAAACTGGGTTGTATGTCCTGTGAGGAAAGTAGTTTACGAGCTGCGTTTAAGCCTTTCGAGTGTTGGATGGATGTGTATAGACTTACCACATCCCATGTTACTAAAAAGGTATTTGTGGATAATGGGGGTAGATCGTCAAGTAATGTTAAGAAGGAGGATGTATCCAGTAGGTACGAATTATGGGAGTCAGGACTTTTTCCAGCAAAATGGATAATGGTGAAAGGATAGAATCGGTTGAGGCCACTATGGGTCAACCAGGGGGATTTAGAAGATCCTTGTGTATTTTGGGGAGTATGTAAATGACGGGCATAGTAGGGTTTGATTTTGATAGAAAGGTAACCACCGACTCATCAATTACCCTGAGTCCATGGTAATGTTGTAGTACTGATTGTACTCTCTCTGTCACCAGTTTGGTCGGATCTTTAGATAGTTTTAGGTATACCGACTGGTCATTGAGTTGACGATTTATTTTGTCTATGTATTTGTGTTTATCCATGACAACCAAAGCTCCTCCCTTATCCGCTGGTTTGAGAACAAGGTCTTTCTTCTTCCTGAGAGTCGAAAGAGCTTGTCTGTCCGTATTCTCTAGATTGTGCATAAATTTATATTTGCCCATGGCTAAGTTTTTCCTGAATTGGGACATGTCTCGCTGGATAAGGGAAATAAAGGTCTCAATAGCAGGTTGGGTCTTGGGGGGGCGTAAAGTGGCTTTTGTTGCGTAAACCAAGATCCCGGATGGATATGCCTGGTTTGGGTAGGGGGTCTCCTCTATTGGTGTTATCAGGGTTACCAGAGAAATGAACCTGGAGTCTAATGTTCCTGAATAGTCTCTGTAAATCTATATCAAGTTGGAAAGTATCCAACTGATTAGATGGACAGTAAGAGAGTCCTTTTTCTAATAGGGACATCTTAGCTGGCCCCAGTGTGTGTGACGATATATTAATCACTAATGATTGTACCTGAGATCTTGTGGTAATACCGGAATTTCCTCGCGTCGTGGTGTTGGCTCCTCCTCTTTGGCCTCTTCTGCCTCGAAATCGTCGTTGTTGATTGTCGGATCTGTGCTGGAAGTGGGTGTCACCACTCGAGCCCGATTGTGCTGAATCTCTGGATGATGACCATTTGTTAGCGTAGTTTCATCGGTTGTTGGTGACATCTGGCCATCTGTACACCCGGTTTTGTCTGTAATCTTCAGTGTTCCTGAGAAATTTGCTCCTCTTCGTTGCCTCCACCTCTTTGCGTTGCTGTGCCAAGGATGCGGTTATTTTCTCTTTAAGTTGATTGTAGTCTTCTGACGTTATAATTGCTTTTAGTTGTTCTTCAATTGTATTAATTTCTGTTTTAGATGTACTGATGGCGTTGTGAAGGTATGAGAGAGTCAAAGTCATCAGGTCGAAAGAGCACTTGTTAAGTATCTGCTCAAATTTCTTGAAGAACGTTGGTCTAGTGCGTATTCGTAACCCTCGCGGGATGCGTTGTACCTTCAAATATTCGGCTATCGTGACGCTATGCAATTCGTAATTGAGCAAACGTCGGGATTCTCGCTCTAGGTCCCGTGCCTTGAATTCAGAAGGTGGTGTTTGTAAAAATTCCCCAGAGAGGTTGACTTGGGATAGGATTTCAGAAATCTCCTCCTGTTTCTATGATAATGTGCCACTTGCCATGGTATGGCAGGTGAACTACTCCGTCAGGGAGAATAAATATATAAGCAAAACTTCGTGGCACTCTGCCGTCCGTTTGCCGCTGGAAGTCGGGTTCCCACCCCGTCTTAGTAAAAATATAGAAACTCCAGCAATTGAGTTGCAAAAAAGTATTATTTTAATTGGTATTTGCGGCTGTGTACAATATGACGTTTCGGCCACACATTGGCCTTCATCAGACTACAGCAAAAGAAAAAACAAAATAAATAGTGTAATCAAATATTACATATAAATATTTTTATAATATACCATGGCAAGTAGAGAGGAATACAGGTAAGAAACAGGTTTAAAAAAAACTAATAAAAAAGCATAGAAGCATTGTATGCAATGAATGGGATCCAGGAGGTTCTGTTATCACATCCACATGTCAGTCCAAAACCGGACATAAATCATATCCGCATATCCGTCAATAATCAGACATAAATCCTGGGTGAAGGTACTATGGTTGGGTCCCATAATAGGATTACCTCCGCTGAAATCATGTTAAGGGGTATATTGTCCATATGAAAGGAAGTCCATAACACACATAAGTAATCCGTGAACATCAGGAGCAAAAACATAACCAAGTATTATCATGATATTATAATACAGTCACCAGATGGACTTCAAAGGCGAAAGGGTGAGGGATAGGTGGATTTGTATGTAGTTTGGCTTCTAATTGCATACAGCTGGTGTACAAGGAAGACCTAATTAGGATCCCCAGCCCCCTGGACTTATCTATGAAAGGGTATATAGCAGGTATCAATCATTATTTCTGTATGGTGGAACTATATCCTACCTTGTGCCGCTTTTTAGAATGGATGTCCAGGATGCGGGCGTCAGGATAAAAGTGCATTGGCACTAACTGGAAAGCTCCTGTATGGAAGAGGACGCGCGCCCTTATTCAAGGGGTGTTGCACATGCACAGAATATACCGCTGCGTGTCAAGCTGATGCGTCTCAAGCCTCGCTATAGTTGAGAGTGTTGCGCATGCGCAGAATACACCGATGCGTGTCAAGCCTTGCTATAGTTATGATATCTAGAGTGCACCCGGTCCTAGCGCTTTGTACAGAGCGAAGGGAAATAAAGGGGTAGAGGATAATGGCAAATAGGATGTCTAGAAGTTATAGACAAGACGTAGACAGGGAAGGATATAGGGGAAGAATAGAATATATGAACATAGGACATACGGACATAAGACATAAAGCCTGTGACATATGACATAGAACATGTAACATACCATTATGGAAAAAGGATACTATGGATGGCCCCAGGGTGTGAAGTACACTGAATACCGTCAGTCTGTCAGGATCGAACCCTTGTACTAGAAACATACCCCTACAAGGAATATTCACTCAATAGGGGTGATTTTAGTGTAGACACCGTTGAAGTGCATTTTCCGGACAACCCATGCTTTGATATGACACTGAGTATACATGTACTGTTGTATACAAGTTTTATGTTAGTTTTATTCCAGAGAGGCAGACATATTTATGATTGACCGGCTAATTCCAGCCCCGATATAGGCCGTTTTTTTACTGATATATATCGATATTGATAACCAACAGCCTTATTTCCAATAAATAGAGATATACAGTAATTCTTCTAGATTACTATATTATTACATTTTCATCTACTCAACTCCAGGTTAACACCTTATTTTTTTATCCCATTTTTCTATTTTTCTAAATTTTTCCAAGTTATTTGGGCTTGTTCCGGAACCAGCGGGACCTAGACTTTATTTTAGAAGAGTTATTCTTATTTTTACCAATATTTAATTGAATAAACGGATAATATTTTAGTTATTTCTTATTTATATGTATTGAATTCTAATCCATGTCATACCAAATTTGAGTGCCCTCCACTACTTTGTTATTATCAAGTTTATAATTGTGGATATTGGGGCCTATCGGAGCACTGCAGATGCGCGCATTTTCAGTTCTTCTAGAATGGGTGATCTACCAGCTTTCACTCCCAGAGCCCAGAAGGCTGCCCGGTTCTGCGGGACCACCGGCTCCATTGGTAATAGTGGCTGATGAAGGGTTTGATTTGACACCCCATGTCATGCGGCCCTTCCCCAGACACAACCTGGATGACAGCAGACGTATATTTAACTATTGGCTAAGTAGAGCCCGTCGTTATGTTGAATGTGCGTTTTAAATACTCTCACACAAGTGGAGAGTATTATTGTCATCCTTACAGACGGCACCTGGTTATTAAAGCATGTGTGATCCTGCATAACTTCATTAGGATTCATGATGGTCCCTCAGAAGTTGATGAATTGGAACCTGGTACTACTACTTCATCTGGAGGATTGGACCAGACCCTTCATGGACCACCTGGAACAGCAGGGCTTGCAGTTCGGGTCTTCTATGAACAATATTTTTCAAGTCCTGAGGGTGCATTGCCGTGGCAGATGGACGTAGTTCATGGCAGACTATGAAGTGTCTGGACTCTGGTCATCTTAGTATTTGTTGTTTTCCAGTGTGTATTTTTTGGTTGGTGGGGGGATCTATGTAGATAGTGTAGGACTCACAAGACAAAGAGAACCCTTGACGTGGGTTGTGGGCTGCGGTTAAAATGTAGTCAATGAAAAAAAGATCACTAGGTAGTAAATCATGTTCTATGTGAACATGTTTCAGATTTATTTTTTTACTATATTAACCCTCTAATACCTCTTTATAATATGTATTACCTATATATTGTGTGTTGAAGTTGCATAAGTTTTATATACATTTTACAACTTTTTTTCATTCTTTATCCCTGCAGAGCGCTTAAAGACGCTGTCCATGGTCCTGCCATAGGAGGTTATCCCAGCACTTAGAAGATTTGGCTATTTAATAAAATTTCCATATATATGTTTGTTCTTTACTTAGGGAAATTCATAGTTGGGACTTAACCTGGGTAAGGTTTATTTGAATAGTTTATTTACAGATGCCTATGCAGGCGTTGAACCTATCTTGCCCCAGGTGAAAATTAATACTTTACTTGAGATTAAAATCTAAATGTGAACGTGAGGAACCAAAATAACAAAGAAGGTTAAAAATCCAGTCACGGCTCCACTGGTAAGTGAATCAGGGGGGAGAGCATGTGCACTATCTCTCACCCTTATCACTTTACAGGCAATATGCTGCCCTCACACTGCTTTCAGTTCTACCGCCAACTGAACTAGGTTGTCAATCCAACCATGTAGTTGTGGGAGCATTGAGGCGTCAACCCACTGTGAGATCAACACATTATATCATCACATGTGCTTTAAACTGACAGCTATCCTAATGGCAATAGACTCTGCAAGCAGGAAAAGCACGGTTTTTGTGCCGTGTCTAACTACTTAGTAGGCCTAACATTGAAAAGTAGGCCAGCCGGACTACTATTGGCTAGTTAGCAGTGGAGTGAAGAGCTGAGTTAAAAACGAAGACTGCCCCCCGACATGTTTCACCAGACTTCTGGCTTCTTCAGGGGTAAATGGGCAGCAATGAATGACCCCATGCGGCTGGTGGATTAAATACATCATATTAGGATTGACAGAAAGGGCATCCTATAAAATATATAGCAAAAGTCAAGCAACCAATTGTGTCTAAGAACACACCCCCACAGCAGGAGTGAAACGCCAATCTGAATCGTCTGCTGGATTCGTCATCACTGGTGCGCTGTCAGAGTCGCCTGCTGGAATCGTCATCAGTGACGTCCTGTCCTCCAGATCCCTGCGCGAAAACTTAGAGCGTCGGAGCTCATATTGTAAAACTGCGCATGCGCACAGACTCTGACTCTAAAAGAGGAGAGTACTGTGCGGACAGCGGCTGCGCCGACACTTAGAAAAACAGTAAACCGTGTGAGATCTGCCCTGTGAATACACTGTACAGAGTGAGGCTGCGCATAGGACTTGGAGGCCAAGGGGCATTAAATAAACATTCAGTTGACCATGTAGATGCCACCCTATAGGTGTACATCTCATGCGTATCTGTGGTGCGGATATTATAAAATACTAATTGCTGCATTGGATATAGTATAACATGAACAAATTGTATTATAATAGTGTATCGACCACAGCTGCACAATTAGGGGGATGGCATTATTATTTAAAGTGGTGATACATGTTAGTTTTTATCGGATAGATATATTCATGTTTTTACCATAACTGCATGATTAAGGGGATAGTTTTATTATTTAAAGTTGTGGTACATATTGGTTTTTAACAGGAGGCTATATCTTTAAGTGGACACTATATCTTCTAACAGGGGAAGTAATTAATCGGCACAGTACTTGGGATGCACAGAAATTTTGGCTCTTATGTACAGTATATATACTTGTATAGGTGTCCACTGACACTTGAAAGGTAGAAAACATAAGATAAAAATGCATTGATGCACTAGATTACCACACAAAACCCCTCCTTCATTCTCAAAGAAAAGCGGTGAAGGCAAAACCCTCATTGAGCCCTTTTGGGTTGAGACTGTCAAGCTGGTAGATCGACCTAGTCTCTTCTTTCAGAAGGATGACATCCAGATCACCCTTTCTTACACCAAGTTTTTTTTTTACAAATTCCCCAGAATTTAAGCACCTTGTGATCTCCACCATGATAGGCCCTTGCATGCCTGGAGATAGACCTCTCTGCCTTAGTGTTAATACTACTTATATGTTGGCAGATCCTTCTCCTAAACTCTTGAGACGTCTTACCGACATAAATCTTAGGACATGGACATTGGATGGCATAAACAATGCCTTTGGTCTTGCAATTAATATATTGCCTGATGTGCTATTCTTTCTCATCCACAGGATTGACAAAGGATCGACATCTTATCACAAGAGGGCAGAAGACACAGTTCCCACACGGGTAGGCACCCACTATATTAGATGTTAGCCAAGTGTTTTTTGGCGGTACAGGGTGGTAAAACTATGGACCAGTGCATCCTTCAAATTCCTACCTCGACGGTAGGTAACACTGGGGTTCTGCGTAATGACTGCCCTCAGATCATTGTCCGCCCACAGGACATGCCAGTGTTTCTTCAGAATCCGGAACACTTGATTGTTTTGGGCATCAAAGGTGCCAATGCACCTGACAACATGTGCACTGGGACCTTTGGGTGCGGCATTTAGCAGTTCTGTCCGGTTGATGTTACTTGCCCTGGCATATGCCTTGTGTAAAACCTTTTTAGGGTATCCCCTTGCACGAAAGCGATCATATAGAGTTTTGCTCTCTTTGATAAAACTGGCATCATCTGAACAGTTCCTGCGGGCCCTAATATATTGTCCCACAGGTATTCCCTTCCTGAGTGGTCTCGGGTGATAACTACTCCACTGTAGTAAATTGTTCGTCGCTGTGGGTTTGCAATGGATCTCATCCTGGACCCTGATGGCCACATCCAGTCTAAGTTTAATATCCAAGAACGTGATAGTGTTATTGTGAATCTCAGAAGTGAATGTCATACAAATAGAGTTGGTATTGAGGGTTTGAACAAACCGGTGAAACTTGTCAGTGGTGCCTTCCCAAAGTATTAGTACATCGTCGATGTACCTACCCCAGAAAAGTATGTGCTGTGTGAAATCAGAGAAATCATGTGTAAAAACAATAGTGTCCTCCCACCACCCTAAAAAGAGATTAGCGTAATTTAGTGCACACTTACTTCCCATCGTGGTACCAACAGATTGTAAATAATAATGTCCGGCAAAAAGAAAATAATTGTGCGTGAGTAAAAATTTGAGGAGAGTCAAAATAAACTCATTGTGTGCACAGAATAGAGTGCTCTTGGTGGAAAGAAAAGAAGAGACTGCCTTAATCCCTAGATCGTGTCTAATGTTCGTATACAAGGCCTCAACATCGAGGCTTGCTAACTTGGTTTGTGAGGTAACCTGTATATCCTGGAGCCTGATGACCACATCCTTGGTGTCCCTAATGTATGATGGTAGGCTGGGTACAAATGGTGCTATAAACTCATCTACGTATTGACTGATATTCTCAGTCATACTGTTGTTGCCAGATACTATGGGTCTACCTGGCACCGGTCGTCTCTGTTTATGCACCTTAGGGATGGCATAAATAGTGGCAGTCGTTGGGTGCATCTTAAAGAGGTATTTGAATTCCTCTTTAGAGATGAGCTTGTCCTCCTTCGCTGCAGAGAGTATCACTTTCAGATCACCCAGAAACTTTTCTGTTGGATTGTAATCCAGCTTCTGATAGGTATCTGTTTGTTTAACCAAGGATTCAACCATCTTTTTATAGTCTAGTTTGTCCATAAGGACAACGTTTCCACCCTTGTCCGAGGGTTTTATTACCAAATCCTCATTCTTACTAAGTTCATCTAGTGCCTGTTGTTCATCCACCTCTAAATTAAGCTGTGTGCTGGGTATTTTGGTACTAAGGATTTTTAGATCCCTTGTCACTAACTGGACAAAGGTATCTATATTCCCGTACTGAGAGAATGGAGGCGTGTATTTTGATTGTGGTCTTAGTGATGACAAAGGTGCCTCAACTAGATCATGGGCATTCTCATTGAGTGTGTCCAGTGATTCCAGAATGGCCAAGGCCTCTTTTTCTTTGGCCTGCATCCGCTGGAAGTCTCTGGATTGTTGATTGAATGATTTATGCAGGGCAAGCTTTCTTGCGAACAGGTTAATGTCCATGACCCAGTTAAAACATTCAAAAGCTGGAGTGGGTGTAAAGGATAAACCTCTACTAAGTATCTTAAGGTGCCTGGGTTCCAACCTAAAGCTGGAAAGATTGATAACCCTAAGTGGGTCATCTATGTCCTTACATTGTATGCCCACTTCTCCCTGTCTCTCAGGGCTGGGCCCTGGCCTAAAAAAGAGGGGAGGGCCATAGGTGCCACTGCAGAGGACACTGTTAAAGATGGAGCACAGAAGGCCCCAGATGGTGCCGAGGGTAACAGTTGTCCTCCAGAGGTGGAGGCATACTGTTGCGAATTCTCTAGTGAGACGGGAACTGGCACTGTCGAAACTGCATTTGGTGCTGGGATGGATCCCTGAAAGCCTTGCAAGGTTTGACCCGTTTGTGTCACTGTACGTATCTGAAAGGCGGGTGCCTTCCTTTGATTGGACGGTCCTCGTGGTCTATATTTACGTTTAGTCCCCACAGGATTTCTAGTTGGTCGGTTCTCTGATACTGACTAGAGTTGAGCAAACACCTGGATGTTCAGGTTCGAGAAGTTCGGCCGAACTTCCCGGAAATGTTCGGGTTCGGGATCCGAACCCGACCCGAACTTCGTCCCGAACCCCATTGAAGTCAATGGGGACCCGAACTTTTCGGCACTAAAAAGGCTGTAAAATAGCCCATAAAAATAAAATAAATAAAAATTAACCAATATCAATTGGAGAGAGGTCCCATAGCAGAGAATCAGGCTTCATGTCAGCAGAGAATCAGGCTTCATGTCAGCAGAGAATCAGGCTTCATGTCATAGCAGAGAATCAAGCTTCACGTCACCCAAAACTGGAACAGTCCATTGTCATATATTTAGGCCCCGGCGCCCAGACAGAGGAGAGAGGTCCCATAACAGAGATTCAGGCTTCATGTCAGCAGAGAATCAGTCTTCATGTCATAGCAGAGAATCAGGCTTCACGTCACCCACCACTTGAACAGTCCATTGTCAGATATTTAGGCCCAGGCACCCAGGCAGAGGAGAGAGGTCCCATAGCAGAGATTCAGGCTTCATGTCAGCAGAGAATCAGTCTTCATGTCATAGCAGAGAATCATGCTTCACGTTACCCAACATTGGAACAGTCTATTGTCATATAATTTAGGCCCCGGCACCCAGACAGAGGAGAGAGGTCCCATAACAGAGATTCAGGCTTCATGTCAGCGACTTAGCAGAGAATCAGTCTTCATATCATAGCAGAGAATCAGGCTTCATGTCACCCACCACTGGAACAGGCCACTGTCAGATATTTTTAGGCCCCAGCACCCAGACAGAGGAGAGAGGTTCCATAACAGAGATTCAGGCTTCATGTCAGCAGAGAATCAGTCTTCATATCATAGCAGAGAATCAGGCTTCATGTCACCCACCACTGAAACAGGCCACTGTCAGATATTTTTAGGCCCCGGCACCCAGACAGAGGAGAGGTTCATTCAACTTTGGGTTGCCCCGCAATATAATGGTAAAATGAAAATAAAAATAGGATTGAATGAGGAAGTGCCCTGGAGTAGAATAATATATTGTTAAGGGGAGGTAGTTAATATCTAATCTGCACAAGGGATGGACAGGTCCTGTGGGATCCATGCCTGGTTCATTTTTATGAACGTCAGCTTGTCCACATTGGCTGTAGACAGGCGGCTGCGTTTGTCTGTAATGACGCCCCCTGCCGTGCTGAATACACGTTCAGACAAAACGCTGGCCGCCGGGCAGGCCAGCACCTCCAAGCAGGGATGGACTGGGACAATAAAGTGGCCCTGGACTTCAGCCAGACCGGCCCACTTTATTTTTCCCAAACACACTCAAAAAAGGGGTTATGTCTCTTCAGCAAGTGGCATTTATCTTGTAGAGAAAGTTAATACAAGGCACTTACTAATGTATTGTGATTGTCCATATTGCTTCCTTTGCTGGCGGGAGTCATTTTTCCATCACATTATGCACTGTTCGTTTCCATGGTTTTGACCACCCTGTAATCCAGCAGCGGTGGTCATGCTTGCACACTATAGGAGTAGCCGGGATTGTGGGAGTGCACATAGTTTGGTGCTTTTTTCGACCACCAATGCTGGATTACAGGGAGGTCGTAACCATGATGACGAACCATGTATAATGTGCTGGGAGACATTTTGTCTCTATGGCACTATCTGCCCTAATAGTGATACAGTGCCCACATAGAGCACGATAGTGCCCTCCTATTCACAGAAAAATAGCGCATTTGTACCCATATAGTACCTACCTAGGTGCATAGAAAGTGCCATACTTTGGCTCTATGTCGGCACTGTATGACTGTGCCAAAGTACTGTAGGTTTTCACTTTAGGTAGGTACTGTATGGCACCATAAGCAAGAAATACACCATTTATCTGTGCATAACATGGCGCTATCTGAGCACTGTATGACCGTGGGAAGACCTGGGCATACTATGCTCAGATAAGTTGTGTATTTAGTGTCTACAGTGCCCACAAAGTGCCATATCATACCTACCTAGAGCTAAAACGTGGGCAGAAAGTGCCATACTTTGCCTATAATTATACTCTGTCTACACAAGTATGGCGCTTTCCGAGTATGGGTTCTATATGGCACTATGTGGGCACGACAGGCACTAAATGCGCCATTTATCTGTGGATAGTATGGCACTATCTGCCCACAATCATACAGTGCCCACATAGAACCAAATATCGCCGTACCGTACCCACACTATTATATGGCAGTGCCCAGAGCGCCATATGTTGACTATGTGGGCAGATAGTGCCCTACTATGCCCAGATAAATAGTGCCCTTAGTGACTGCAGTGCCACACTGTACCCACCTAGAGCCAATCTGTGCACAGAAAGTGCCATACTTTGTCCACAGTGACAAAGTGCCCTTTCTGTGCACAGTCTGGCACTGGCTCCAGGTAGGTATTCTACTACACGTGGGGGCACAGCGCTCATCTCTTTAGTAAAGAGTCTTTACTACCTTACATATTCAGCTCCAGCCTCCAGTAACAAGTGCGGGCGGCAGCGCTCACTCACTGACGTCACGCGCCTGCGCCGCCTAGTGGGAGGAGCAGGCGTGTGACGTCAGTGAGTGAGCGCCGCCCCCACACTGCCTGCTGTTACTGGAGCTTTACCCCCCTGATGCCTGGCGGCCCTGGCCGGCCCATAATTCGATCGGCCCACCGGGATTCTCCCGGTACTCCCGATGGCCAGTCCATCGCTGCCTCCAAGGCATAAAAGGCTAGCTCTGGCCACGTGGACAATTTGGAGACCCAGAAGTTGAATGGGGCCGAACCATCAGTCAGTACGTGGAGGGGTGTGCACAGGTACTGTTCCACCATGTTATTGAAATGTTGCCTCCTGCTAACACGTTCCGTATCAGGTGGTGGTGCAGTTAGCTGTGGCGTGGTGACAAAACTTTTCCACATCTCTGCCATGCTAACCCTGCCCTCAGAGGAGCTGGCCGTGACACAGCTGCGTTGGCGACCTCTTGCTCCTCCTCTGCCTTCGCCTTGGGCTTCCACTTGTTCCCCTGTGACATTTGGGAATGCTCTCAGTAGCGCGTCTACCAACGTGCGCTTGTACTCGCGTGGGGTTAACTGCTACCTTTTCATAAACCTGGGTGTCGCTCAGTTGTCTGTGCACCTCTGTCATATAATCTGTCTTGTCCATTGCTACTATGGCCCCTCCTTTGTCAACAGGTTTTATTATCAAGTCACGATTTTGAGTTAGTGTAGAGAGAGTTTGACGTTCAATATTGGAAAGATTGGGAGCAATCCGGAAGGTACCATCTTTGAGATTTTTGGTCAGCACGGAAATGTCCCTGTTGACTAACTTTACAAATGTCTCAACCGCAGGGGAGGTTTTGGGAGGGGAAAAGGTGGATTTAACCCAATCCCAAAGTCTTAAGGGAGATTAAAGGTTTAGGTTCCACCGAGGGGGTCACGACGTCCGGTTTGTCCGAAAAATGTACTTTAAGTCTCAAGTTCCATAAAAACCTTTGAAGGTCCATTTCAAGCTGGAAAGTATCCAGGTGATATGTGGGACAAAAAGAAAGTCCCTTTTGTAGTAATAAGCTATCCGCTGGGCTTAGGAGGTGTGAGGAAATATTAATCACTAAAGAGTCCTCCTTACCTGGGAACGCGTGGTCATCATGTTTCTTCCTCTGGGGCTGGCAGCCCCATCTCGTCGGTTTCGCGCATCTTCCTATCACGCTCCAGTGCAGGAAGTAAGGTGGGCACATTGTCTTTGTACCGTGGGTCCAGCAGGGTGGCAACCCAGTACTCCGCACACGTTAAAATGTGGGCAACTCTGCTGTCGTTGCGCAGGCACTGCAGCATGTAGTCGCTCATGTGTGCCAGGCTGCCCAGAGGTAAGGACAAGCTGTCCTCTGTGGGAGGCGTATCGTCATCGTCCTGCGTTTCCCCCCAGCCATGCACCAGTCATGGGCCCGAGCTGCGTTGGGTGCCACCCCGCTGTGAACATGCTTCATCCTCATCCTCATCCTCATCCTCCTCCACCTCCTCCTCATCCTCGTCCTCCTCGTCCTCCAGTAGTGGGCCCTGTCTGGCCACATTTGTACCTGGCCTCTGCTGTTGCAAAAAACCTCCCTCTGAGTCACTTCGAAGAGACTGGCCTGAAAGTGCTAAAAATGACCCCTCTTCCTCCTCCTCCTCCTGGGCCACCTCCTCTTCCATCATCGCCCCTAAGTGTTTTCTCAAGGAGACATAGAAGTGGTATTGTAACGCTGATAACGGCGTCATCGCCACTGGCCATGTTGGTGGAGTACTCGAAACAGCGCAACAGGGCACACAGGTTTCGGCCTTGATAACGATGGCCTAAAAAAGAAGTAGTTGGATGTGTCGAATCTGATATTGCTTCCATGCTGGAACCTGAGGAGGCCTGAGATGAGAATCTTCTGCGGTTGTAAGTGGAGTAGGTATCTTGCCATTTGTAGACTCGATTATTCCTGTAGTCCTCAGAATCTCTAAGGAATTTCTTCCTTTTGGCTGTTTCGGCGTCTTCTGGTTTCTTCTGGTTGGACAAGGTGCTGGAGACTTGTTCTTGTAACTGGGAAAATTCTTCTGGTGTCAGAGTGGCCCTTAATTGTAGTTCGGCTGTCTGAACTGACTCGTTAACGGTATTGATAGCTTTCTGAAGATGTGCTATCGTCAAAGTCATCAAATCAAATGATCACTTATTAAGAATGTGTTCAAAATGTTCACAGTAGGCTTGATCTTCCTTGAAAATCGTGTTTGTAGTTTACTACAGAAATGTCCACGCCGCGGCCCTCCAGCTGCTGAAAAACTTTTTCCTGCATGTGTGGCCAGCTATTCGGACATGCAGGGAGCTGTAGTGCGGCAGGTTGAGCATAGCTGTTCAAAAGTATATGTACATCCCTAGTTGTAATTAATGTACCAAATAAAAACGATATGTGTATTCTCTTAATATTCTTTTTATCTGAAGAAACTTTTTCATGTTGTAATATTGGTATGTATGTGCAATATGAAATAAAAGTCGACACATAGATGTTTGATTATTAAAGTATATTATTAATATCAATGCAAATAAAAGAAACAGGCTTAACAATCAGCCAATATAATTTTTTAACTAAAACTTAAATATAACATTAAATGTCCATTAGGTCCCTCAAAAATGACCCTGGACCAGTTGGACGAGGGCCAGCCGCATTACTTGCACTTGTGTGGGCCATGGATATTGTGGCCGTGCCAGAGGCTGGGAATATGAAGTTGGCCTAGGAGGTGGTTGGACCATGCTGGGCCCAGGTCGGGGTTCTTTTGTTAACCTAAATGCACGTTCAGGTTTTCTACACAACTCACAAGTTACTAAAAATATAAAGGTTAAACCAGGCACTCATGGGGTAAATTGATCAAACTATTTATTTAAGGGAGGTTCCCACAATAGCAATAGAATATAACAATAAAATATACCAATAAAATAATATAAAATACGATAAAATCACTTAAATTCACATGAACGAAAACACTGATCAACTAGCAGCAATGGTAGTCATATACTTTAAAATAGCAATGCGGCTTAGATTTTAAATTCTGCAGCCATTATTCCAGTCTGGAAGAAATTCCATATATTGTGAAAAGTCTTATGAACACTTGCCGGTCTTAAATCGGTAGTCACAAAGTGTAATTGTGCAACTATGTTGCTTTGTTTTACCTGGCCGGTGTGTCCTCATCCTACGTCCGGACCTAAAGAGATGTGCTATGGGCACGATGTCACCTGGATATCCACTCACGAAACTGTGTTTGTGGCTTTTTGTGCAGGGATTCCTCCGGTGTTCGTCGCTCTCAATCACAGCTGTTCGGTTTCAAAAGTCCAGGGGAGCTACTATTACAGCATGCCGGTACAAGGTGTTTAACCATACGCGTTTCGGGGTTCTCTGAATGACCCCTTCCTCAGTGGTAACCTTGAAGTGCTTTCCCACATCCTTTTATATAAAATCGTGGAAAAAGGCAAAGTCCGGACAAGGATCTCATCATACCAAAAACATGGAAAACTCAGATTGTCCGGTATAGTCATTGTATGCGGTTTTTCTTATGCAATTCTTAAAGTGCGGTTTTTTAGAATGCGTTTTTTTAAATAAATTGCGTTTTGTGCTCCATTGCTGCTTAAATATAAATTCAATAATATACCATATACTTTTTATTACAATATAATTTTTAAAATGTGTTAAAAATGTAAAAAACATATAAAAAACACAATTATATCACAAAATCAACAATTCCCTCTATTCTTATTCATCAATAATTTGAGGGGAGGAGGGGAGAATCAAGAGTCATGGGATCACAGGAAGCCAAAAAGTTCCCAATCAGCATTCAGTCCATTTGGGACTAGGGAACCAAAATCAAATATGAACTTGGATTCCACCCTTGACATCTTTTTTATCAAATCACCTCCCCTCCACTCTGGCGTCACCGTTGTTAAAGCTGTATAAATAAGACCTGTTGGGTTATTATTGTGACATAACTTAAAGTGCCTTGAGACGGTGTGATTTTCGTAACCTTTGCGAATATTCGCTACATGTTTCGAGATCCTTGTCTTAAGGCACCTCTTAGTGTGACCAATATATTGCTTTCTACAGGGACAAGTTAACAGATAAATAACATTCTTGCTGTTACATGTCAAAAAGGTTTTAATTTCATATGTGTATTCGTTGCTGGTCGAAAAAGCTTTCATTGTTTTTCTCGGAAAATTTGTTATTTTACAATTTGAGCATGTTCTACATCTAAAAAAGCCCTCAAAGCACAACCATTGGTTATCCTTTTTTTTAAAATTACTTCTAGATGTTTTTGTCGTAGGTGCTATTTTTAGACCCAGATTATTAGCACGAGTGTAAATTATTTTTGGTTTTGCCGGCATCAATGGTCCTATAATTTTATCTTTCTGCAGAAATGACCAGTGCTTCACAATGATGGTTTCGATTTTCTTATATTGGGTGTTGAAGGGCAGAATCATCTGTAACTCCCCACATCTCATCCCATCACTGCTAGATGCAACTGGTTTCTCTGCAAAAAAATCCTGCCGGTCTAAATTCCTCACCTTGCTCAAAGCTTTTTCGATACATTCATTAGGATAGTTTTTTTCGACAAACTGCTGCCTCAAAATTTCAGCTTCATTTTCAAATATTTCATTTTTTATGCAGTTTCTTTTGAGGCGCCTGAATTGACTTGTTGGTACGTTCAGCAGCCACCTGGGGAGGTGGCAGCTTGAGTGTAGAATAAAATTATTCCTCGCTGTGGGCTTATAATAAGTGCTACAGCTAACCTTATCCTTATCAATATCAATTTTCAGATCCAAAAATTTGATTCCTGTTTTGCTCACATTTGCTGCACAATGAAGGTTTTGATCATTCGAATTGATATTAGATAGGAAGGAGCCCAATGCCAAATCTGTACCTCTCCAGACAAAAATCATGTCATCTATGTACCGCTTCCAGAGCACCAGATCCGCACCCAGTATTGGCAGAATATATTCATCCTCCCAATTAGCCATAAAAAGGTTTGTATAACTGGGTGCGAACCTGGTGCCCATTGCGGTACCAGATTCCTGTAGAAAAAATTCTGTATTAAAAGTAAAATAATTGTGCTTCAATATAAAATTTACTGCTTCCAAAATATACTCTATTTGTGCTAATTTAAAATAACCACTTTTATCAAGTTGGGATCTCAACGCCTCAAGTCCCTGATCGTGCCTAATGGATGTGTAGAGAGATCGGACATCAAGAGTCCCCAGTGTCCAATTTTCCTCTACTGTTAATTCCTCCAAGATTTTCACTATCTGTGTGGTATCTTTTAAGTAGAATTTTGTTTTTTTAACTACCGGTTGCAGCTGATGATCAACATATTGGGAAAGGTTGGCCGTAAGGGAATTAATCCCCAAAATTATAGGACGGCCAGGGGGATTTGTGAGGCATTTGTGTATCTTCGGCAAATAATAAAATACAGGAAGTCTACACTGTGTACTCAGTATAAAATTTGCCTCACTTTCTAATAAAATATTTCCCCTTGTGCCCTTCTCACATAGCTGTGTCAGCTGCAGGAAAAAATCATTAGTGGGATCCGCCCTCAATTTGGTGTATACATTTGTATCCGACAATTGTCTCTGACATTCTTTGTTATAATCATCGGTACTTAGAATTACTATCGCTCCGCCTTTATCGGCGGGGCGTATGGTAATCCCATCGTCCTTCTGCAGCTGTTTGATTGCTGCAATCTTCTGATTGGAAAGGTTCGATTTTTTCTTTTTTGTACCACCTAGAGTTCTAATATCCCTTTCTATGTTTTTTCTGAATGCTTCTATCTCTGGACTAATTTCAATCCTAGGATATTTAGTCAACCTAGGTTTTAATTCCGTATGGATGAAGCCAGATGTTTCCTGAGATTGCAATGCAATGGGATTCTTCATAAAATACTTTTTAAGACAGATTTTTCTTACGAATATTTCTATGCCCACAATGGTATGAAATTTTTTTAACCGTGAGCTCGGGGCAAATTTAAGGCCCTTATTTAATAGAGATTTTTGGGATGATGTTAAGTTGACTCCACTCAGATTAATGATAGAGCTCTGTGATGGTGCTGCTGAATCTAATATCTGTGTCTGTGTCTTTTTTCTCTTTGCCTTTCGTGTTTTTCTCTTTGTCTTTGATAGTCTTGTGTCCAATCTAGTGACCTGTCTGGTGTCCTGTCGTGCCTCCAATGTGGGTTGTAATTCGGGGGTGGGCTGTGTAACGGTCCTCCGTGATTCCAATTCTGTGTGGTTTGTTTGTTCCGTAAATTGTACGTGAGTTGGGCTGGGGGGTCTAAGTGATGTGTTCTCTTGGGGGAGTGTTGGATACGTTGTCGTACATTCTGAGTTCGGTAATGTGCAGGACTTTGATCTAAAAAAGGTTCCCTGCTCAATACTTCATATTTGTTTGAAGTTTTAATATTAGTGTCAAAATTTGTGTCTATTTCCTCTATAGTGTTTCTATGTGTTTCTTTGTGCGCATCTCTGTGTTTATTTTTTCCTTTCACCTTTGACTGTTGTGTAGTGATTTCCTTTGCCTGCACTACCTCACTATATGTTCCCTATCATTATATGAGTGTCGTCTATTATATTTTTTCATTTTTTTATCTTATTTCTTGTTCCAATCTATCTATATTTTTACAGATCCTCTGTTGCCAATTATTATAATCTTCATTTTTAGGTAATATTTCAACCTCATATTTAATCCTCATAATTTTCCCAGATAGATCGTCCAAAATCTGTACACGTCTCTTAATTATTAATTCCATTAATACAATGGACGGGTTTTAAAGTAATTGGTCCCACTGCATTAAACTTATCTTCACATAGATCTTGTGCTGGAGTCTTTGAGAGCTGTAATCCCTTGGGAATAATCCAATTTTTAATATACTGTGTGAGGGATTTAATCTCCCATTGTTGTTAAAGTTGTTTTTGTAATAGAATTTCAAGCTCTCCAAATACTCCTGCTACAGACTCTGAATAACTTGATCTGTCATCAAAATTAAAAGAATCTATTGTTTGTTTTTTGTTCTCAATAAAACTCCATATATCCATGTTCCCAGCCGAGGAGCTCATCAGAAAAGTGGATAAAGTGAAATCAGAGTACGGTATCTGTGGATCACTACAGCTGGGTAATGGATTCAAGGTGCTCTTGGTTTATGTGACCCACCCAGTCACAGAAAGAAGTTGCAAAAAATATAAAGGTTAAACCAGGCACTCAATATGGGGTAAATTGATCAAACTATTTATTTAAGGGAGGTTCCCACAATAGCAATAGAATATAACAATAAAATACGATAAAATCACTTAAATTCACATGAACGAAAACACTGATCAAATAGCAGCAATGGTAGTCATATACTTTAAAATAGCAATGCGGCTTAGATTTTAAATTCTGCAGCCATTATTCCAGTCTGGAAGAAATTCCATATATTGTGAAAAGTCTTATGAACACTTGCCGGTCTTTGAATTGGTAATCACAAAGTGCAATTGTGCACAACGGTGGCGTCCCACCTAATTGAGCAACTATGTTGCTTTGTTTTACCTGGCCGGTGTGTCCTTATCCTACATCCAGACCTAAAGAGATATGCTATGGGCACGATGTCACCTGGATATCCACTCACGAAACTGTGTTTGTGGCTTTTTGTGCAGGGATTCCTCCGGTGTTCGTCGCTCTCAAACACAGTTTCGTGAGTGGATATCCAGGTGACGTCGTGTCCATAGCACATCTCTTTAGGTCCGGACGTAGGATGAGGACACACCGGCCAGGTAAAACAAAGCAACATAGTTGCTCAATTAGGTGGGAACCCACCACTGTGCACAATTGCACTTTGTGATTACCGATTCAAAGACCGGCGAATGTTCATAAGACTTTTCACAATATATGGAATTTCTTCCAGACTGGAATAATGGCTGCAGAATTTAAAATCTAAGCCGCATTGCTATTTTAAAGTATATGACTACCATTGCTGCTAGTTGATCAGTGTTTTCGTTCATGTGAATTTAAGTGATTTTATCGTATTTTATATTGTTTTATTGGTATATTTTATTGTTATATTCTATTGCTATTGTGGGAACCTCCCTTAAATAAATAGTTTGATCAATTTACCCCATATTGAGTGCCTGGTTTAACCTTTATATTTTTTGCAACTTCTTTCTGTGACTGGGTGGGCCACATAAACCAAGAGCACCTTGAATCCATTACCCAGCTGTAGTGATCCACAGATACCGTACTCTGACAACTCACAAGTTCATGGGGATCGAGTGGCTTTTTAAAATTGTCGCCACTGACCCCATGAGATCAATAAATAGTATTTTTTTTTATAGGAATCAAGATCTTCTATAAGAGGAGCCAGACCACAGAGCATCCGCTCCTCCTTCCCTTCCGTCCGCGTCTCTGCCTCAAATAGTCAAGCACCTGAGTTTGAATCAGGGCTCGAGTATTTGGTACAGAGACTGCAGTGTCAGTTGCCCCCCTTCTCAGCCGTAGCTGTCTTCTTGTGGGCTCAGGGCTTGATTGTATAGCAGCAGAAGGAGCCTCCAATGCAGAAGACTCCTCCCTCAGGTTGGCCCTCTCTTCAGCCGCAGGAACTGTGGAGTCTAGGGGATCCGCAGCAGCTTCTTCATCGCTGCCGGTGGTGGCATGATCCCCCCTCTTGCTCCAGGCTGTCCATGGTCCTGTGGAATAAGGGGTAATTGCAATCAAAGAAAGGGTATATATAAAGGGTATAGACATAAAATAAATATTCAACAATACACACTGGAACACAGGCTTCCATGATAATTTTGTTTTATGTTGACAGTATTTACAGTACTGGTTGTCTATATTTAAAAATGATGAAATATGTATGAAAAATGTATTTTTTGGGTCGACAAAATAGTCTCCATTTATGGGAAAATACATTCCTACAATTTCAAAAAGTCTTTTTGGTCTATGTTTCACATGAGCCATGTGAAGCATTGCAGAGGGCAAGCTCTGTTTCAGTACTGCCAGTGATGTCATGTCCTTGTCCACACTATGCTAGACCCTGACTTCCGCATAGCAATGTTGACGACCTGGTTTTACAGAAAGGACCTGCACTGATTTGTGCCGGTAATGCCAAGAGAAACAATGAGAGATGGAAGTATTCTTCTAGCAGGGTGTGGAGAAGGCTTGTGCATGTGCAATCAAAAAACTACGTTCACAGCATAGCATAGCAGAAAACATTACTTCTATGACACGTTGTACTGTAGAAATATAGCATTACAAAAATTCTATCAGAATATATCACTACACACTTCTAAATGCACATAACGTTGTGGTTTATACACTATATAGCTACGTGCATTCCGTTTTTTTGTGGACTCATTGACTTGAATGGAGTCACGGAGCGTGGTTTGCGGACAATAATAGGACATGTTCTATGTTAGAACCGAACGGGGAAACGGAAGCCATACGGAGTACTTTTTTTGTTTTTTTTGCATTGAATTGAATGGGTCCGTATACAGACCATATACGGAACAAAAAAAACAGGCAGCAAAACGGAAAATAAAAACGTTCGTGTGAAAGAGGCCTTAACAGAACAGTCCATTCGGCGCAGCAAAATGTGCCCATAACCCCGAGGTCGATGGATCGAAACAATCTTCTGCTAAGATTTTACTAGTAAATATTGATAGTCTTTTAATAGCTATTTTCTACACATAACAGATCTCACATTATAAATATTTTTTGAAATGGATTAATATCTGCGTGGATTCGACCTTATCTGTAAATTCCATCCGGCCATTCAGAAGTCTGTCTATTCCGAAAACATTTTGAAACTCGGCACTTAAGTTAAATGAGAAAGATCTGTTTGTGCCTTTGCCACATTCTGACCGGCGTTCCCACAGCGCGGGGGGGTCTGGCTATACCCTGAATGATCTTATGTCTTTGGATATATGCAAAGAATCAATGCCTTTATTCTGCCTTTGGGAAGTGTTTTATAAATACTGTTTTCTGTTACAAATAGTTACTACGCACAATGATGCTGTTTTCTATACGATGAGGCAAAACATGCCAGAAATGTTGAATATCTGTGATAGATGCGCTGATCAAATAGGACAGAAAATATTTGCTATTGTCAATATTTATAATATTATTTTACTAACCCCTTCAGGACCAGGCCATTTTTAGCAAATCTGACATGTCGCCTTATGTGGTAATAACTAGTGATGATCAAGGATGCTCGGCACATGGCGGTATTCAGCCAAATACCTGTGCTTGGGCGCCATGCTCGAGTCTCCGCCCCGCACGTTTCTTGGCTGCTACACAGTCAATAAACGTGCAGGTAAGTAGTGACCTCACTGTAATGCTGCTGGCATTACAGTGATTGGCTGGCCGGAACGCGTCATCGGGTGCTATATAGCATCCAATGACGCATGTTCGGCTCATTTTTAGTCAGGGAGAGCTGAGCATAGGAAGGGACAGACAGTGTAGGGAGTGATTTAAGAATATTTGTACCACAAAAACTTGTCAGAGACCCAAAAGTCCTTTTAAGGACTATTGTTCTGTGTGGCGGCAATATCTATTTTTAGGGCATCCTGCGCTAAATAGCGTGCAATAGTTAGGTCGCTGCGGACAGTGACATTTGCTGCACCACATCTCCAGTGTGAAGTGTGCGCATCCAAAAATATCTGTGACATCCAGTGCACTTTTTCCATAGACAGTGTCCGCTGCGGACAGTGACATCACAAGCGCCACATCTGCAGTGTAAAGTGTGCACTGAAAAAATGTGACATCCAGTGTACTTTTATCGTAGACACTGCGGACAGTGACATTACCGGTGGTACCTCTCCTGTACGTTTACTCCTCTCAAACACCTGTGACATTCCCTGTCATTTTTCATTAGCCGCTGGTGACAGCATTGACATTATCTGCGGGATATCTCCTGTGTGACATTTCCACATCCCAAATACCTTTTTAAATTTGTTTGCGCATAGACTTCCAAATCCTGCGCTGCTGTATGTGTGACAGACTTTCAATTATATATAACATTTAATATGAAGAAGGCGAGCAGTAAGGGATGTGGCAGTGGCCGTGATGTTGATGGCGCACGCAGAGGCCGTGGCCCTGGGCACGGTGAAACTATGCCTCCCGCCAGAGCACAAGAAAAACTCATCCACGATACCTAGCTTCATGTCCCAGTTTGCAGGGCGGCACAGAACACCACTCTTGAAGTCAGACCAGTGCGACCAGGTAGTCAGTTGGATTGCAGCAGATAATGCTTCCAGTCGGTTAAGCACCACCCTGTCTACCACCAAGTCCAGTGTCAGTAGCCAAGAGTCTGCTCAACCCAATCCTCACCCTGATCCTCCTTCCTCCCTCCATGGAGAGTCTAAGCAAACCAGTGATCCCACACTCGGATATTCCGAGGAGCTCTTTTCAGCGCCATTCCTTGATTTGGGCCTCTCGCCAAGCACGCTTGAAGAGGGACAGATCTTGTGCCCTGATTCCCAAACTCTGGAGCATCCACAATCACAAGAAGATGACGGTGGGAAACGGCAATTACTGTTTAATGAGGTGGATGATAATGAGACACAGTTGCCAATAACTCAATGGCAATTACTGTCTCAAGAGGTTGATTAAGAGAATGAAAGACAGTTCTCAATCACTGAGGTAGTGGTTAGGTCAACAAGTCAGGAGGATGAGCAGAGTAAGGAAGTGGAGGTGGTGGATGATGAAGTCACTGACCCAACCTGGGAATGTGGAAAGCCGAGCGAGGACAGCAGTACAGAGGGGGAGGGATCTGCTGCACCACAACAGGCTGGAAAAGGCAGTGGAGTGGCAAAAGGGAGAAGGCGGGTCACGCCAAACAGGCCCGCAATGGTTCCCCGGAGCACACCCTTCCGGAAATGTCTCTTGCCAAGGGGTAGGTGTTCCTCAGTCTGCCGCTTTTTTGAGGAAAGGGCAGATGACAAAAGAATTGTAATTTGCAACCTGTGCCATACGAAAATGAGCAGGGGCGTGAACACTAGCAACCTCACTATCACCAGCATGATCCGCCACATGGCATCAAAGCACCGTAATAGGTGAGCAGAACGCCTGGGTCCACAATCTGTGTCTGCGGGTCACACCACTGCCTCCTCTTCCCCTGTGTTACATGCTGGACAATCCCCTCTGCAAGATGCAGGCCCGGATGCCTCCCGCCCTGTACCTGGACCTTCGCAAGCACCATCAGTGACCACATCCACTTCTGTGTCCCAGCTCAGCGTCCAAATGTCCTTAGCCCAGGCCTGTGAATGCAAGCGCAAATACCCAGCCACCCACAGGCCATAGCACTAAATGCGCAGCTTTCCAAATTACTGGCCCTGGAAATGTTGCCATTAAGACTTGTGGACACTGAGGCCTTCCGCAGCCATCAGAAGGCTGCGGCCATCCCTCGTTACGCAGTCCCCAGCCACCACTATTTTTCAAGGTGTGCCGTGCACGCCTTACACCAACATGTGTCCCGTAACATCACACGTGCCCTGACCAACGCAGTTACTGGGAAGGTACACTTAACAACAGACACATGGACAAGTGCATTCGGCCAGGGACACTGCACACTGGGTGAGTGTTGTGGAGGCCGGGAGCGAGTCGTACCCTGGGATGGCACAGGTGCTACCGACGCCAAGGATTGCGGGCCCTACATCGATCAGGGTTTCCGCCAGCACCTACTTTAGTGGCTACAACCCCCACTTCTCTTCCTCTGCCTCCTCCTCCACTTCCATCTCCGATTTATCCGTGTGCAGCACCAGTCAACTATCAGTCGGTAGCTGAAAGCAGTGTAGCACTCCAGTGGGGAAGTGGCCACAGGCCGTGCTGAAGCTGATATGCTTAGGGGACAAACAGCACACCACCACAGAGCTGTGGCAGGGGATAAGAGACCAGACTGAGCTGTGGCTCTCGCCACTCAACCTAGAACCAGGCATGGCTGTGTCTGATAATGGCCGTAACTTGGTGGCGGCTTTGGAGCTCGGCAAGCTCACACACTTAGTGGTTCAGTGGTTTCTCAAAACCTACCCCAACGCCGTGTGTGCGTACAGTTCCACAAGTCATCAACAGCTTCAGACGGTCTGTCAACTCTGCAGCAGCGCTCAAAATTGCCAGCTCACCGGCTGTTGTGCGGCGTGAGCACACACTGGAACTCGACGTTCCACATGTTGGCCAGGCTTTGTGAGCAACAGAGGGCAGTAGTGGAATACCAGCTGCAACATGGTCGTCGCTTTTCCAGTCAGCTTCCGCTATTCACAAGTGAAGTGTGGGCATGGATGTCTGACCTCTGTGAGGTTTTAAGAAACTTTGAGGAATCAACACAGATGGTGAGCGGCGATAACGCTATTATCAGCGATAACCATCCCCCTTCTGTGTCTACTCAAACGCTCACTGCTCACAATTAAGGATGACGCTTTCCATGTGGAAAAGGTGGAAATGGGGAAAGACATTACACAGGGTGATAGCCAGCCCATCCTCAGTTCGTCTTCTCAGCGCGAATTGAACGATGAAGAAGAGCAGGAGAGCAAAAATTTCCATCTGACAACGCTGGCGGCAGAGTCCGTACTTCCTTGGCCAACCTAAGAGGGGAGACAAGGGAAACACACAGCATTTCCAACAGAGGCCGGGCAATGCTCTCCAAAGCCTGAGACAGTTTCATGACCCCCCCGCCAGCACCCTCATCCTGATGCGCGGCCTACTGTCACAAGGAGGAAAAATTTTTGGAAGATGGTAAAGGAGTACATAGCAGACCATGTCAGCATCCTCAATGATCCCTCAGTGCCTTACAACTACTAGGTGTCCGGGCTGGACACGTGGCACGAACTGGGGCTCTACGCCTTGGAGGTGCTGGCCTGCCCTGCACCAGCGTTTTGTCTGAGTGGGTATTTAGTGCTGCTGGTGGCATTATAACAGATAAGCGCATCCTCCTGTCAACTGAAAAGGGTATCTGAAATTGTGCACTCCTATGATTGAAGCGTTGGTGGGGAGATGGGGCGGGGGAGGGGGAAAATGGCCTGAGGTTAGAGGTTCGCTGACTGGGCGGATCAACAGAGAGGGGGGTGGGAGGGAAGGGGGAGAGGGGGGGTGGGAGGCAAGGGGGAGCAGGGGGGTGGGAGGGAAGGGGGGGGAGGGAACCCACCTTGCAGGAATGGGGTTCGTTTTTTTATTTTTATTTTTTTCCCTTTTTGTTGTGATTGATGTCCACTAGAATTGTATCTTGGAACGTCAGAGGGCTCGGGGAAAGGGTTAAAAGGCAAGCGATTATGGATGCATTAAAAAGATATCTTCCAGCAATTATTTGTATAGTAGAAACCCATTTAACTAAAGAAACCTTGTCCCGTCTGACAACGGGATGGCAGCAGTGGCGTAGGGATCGCCATAGCAGTGGCTATGGGGCCCTACGCCACTGGGGGCCCGTCCGGACCGCATCATTTTTTTTTTTTTTTTTTTTTTTTTTTTTTTTTTTATTAATACACTACACACAGGCAGGCCCGCCCGCCCGCCCAGTGTAGTGGGCGGGGATCGGGCGGTCCGCGGCTCGGGCCTGACTGGGGGGAAGGAAGGAAGCCAACAGGAACAGGAAGGAGGAGCTGTAGTAGGAGCAGGCGGGCCCGGGCCGGGGCCGGGCGCACTGTCTGCCGCACGCACAAGGAAGGAGATTCGGAGAACATGAGGTAGGCGGTGGAGGGGGCCGGAACGGGGGCGGCCGGACGGGGGCGTAGCGGAGGCGGAGCCAGGCTGGCACCAGTGCCGCAGTGCATGCAGTAAAGATTTCCTCCGGCTCCGCCTCCTAGAGTCCTAGTAACTAGAGGGAGTACTCAGGAGGCGGACTCAGGCGGTGGAGGGGGCGGGGCCGGGCCGGTGGAGTGACCTAACTTCAATTCCCTTATCTCCTGCTTATCTAGTGCTCTGAATCATTCACTGAAGGGGCATCTTTAGGTCAAAACATTCGGGGCTTCAGCCCCGGATGTTTTGACCAATGCCCCGAATGTTATGCTGGCAGTCATTTCCACACAATCTCCTGCACAGCCCGGAGCCTGACTCCGCCCACTCATGTGACTGATCATGTGCTCCTGACATCATGCAAGGTCCTTTAGCCCACTAGGAACTATCATCTCCTGAGGTAGGACATGTGAATGGAGCATTTCTAGGTGCATGTTTTGGCTGTATTCTGCCCCCCTGCCCTGTACTGTACCCCTCTGCTGCACTGTGTATACCCCCTATGCTGTATTTTGCCCCCCTGCCCTGTACTGTGTACCCCATGCTGTATTCTGCCCCCTACCCTATGCTGCACTGTGTGTGCCTCCTGCCCTGTACTGCACCACCTATGCTGCACTGTGTGTGCCCCCTATGCTGCACTGTGTGTGCCCCCTGCCTTATACTGTACCCCCTATAATGCACTGTGCCTCCTATTCCTCACTGTGTGTGTGGCTCCTGACCTGTACTGTGCCCCCTATGCTGCACTTTGTGTGCCCCCTGCCTTATACTGTACCCCCTATAATGCACTGTGCCCCCTATGCTGCACTGTGTATGCCCCCTGCCCAGTATTGTGCCCGCTATGCTGTACCCCTTGCCCTTTAGTGTGCCCCCTATGCTGCATTGTACCCCTACTCTGCACTGTGCGTCCCCCCTCTTGCCCTGTACTGTACCCCCTATACTATACTGTGCCCTGTACATTGCAGCCTCCCTTCTCTGTCTCTAGTGCTTGCCACTTGGCACTATCATGGCACACTAAGGCCGGTTTCACATCACGTTTTGCCATTCGTTTAATGCAGGGGTGGGCACTCCAGCTGGGCTTTGCACTCCAGCTGTTGTGAAACTACAACTCCCAGCATGCATTATTGCTCTTCTCATAACTCTCATAGAAATTAATGGAACATGCTGGGAATTGTGTTTCACAACAGCTGGAGTGCCGAAGGTTGCTGACCCCTGGTAATGTATACATAAAATGTATATGTTAACAGGTGACTCAGACTGACACCATCCAAAAAAATGATATGTTAATGTATACGTTTTTTTTTTTTAACAGACTTTGCAGGATACAAAACCGTAGTGTGCTGCGCTTTTGTATCCCATTTTCCAATGTATACATCAAACGGATGGCAAAAATGTGATGTGAACTCTCCCTTACATATGCACATATAGGATACCAGGATAGTCATGGAGGGGGGGCCCCATACAAAATTTTGCTGTGATGCCCAGTCAGTTCTAGCTACGCCCCTGGATGGCAGTCTCAATCGTACCATTCTACCTTTAGTGGCTCCTCCAGGGGCGTCTCAGTTTTTATTCATAACTCCATAGATTTCACCCTTATAAAATCCCATATAGATGATCAGGGTAGATTCATCTTCTTGCATGGTAAGCTGCATGGCTACAGTTATATCCTTGCTTTTTTCTACATTCCTCCGCCATTCTCAATGTATCCACTGCTTCAGTTAATGCTTTTTTTCGAAAAGAGACCAGAATGTCGCTTAATCTTGATGGGGGATTTTAACGCGGTTATGGACCCCAACAAAGATAGATTTACATTAGACGCAGAAAGGGGGAGGAATTCTTGTAACTTCCCGCTACCTCAGTTCTGTTCAGAGGTGGGAGTGGTGGATATATGGGAGCATCTTGGCGGAGGAAAGAGAGTATACTCCTGCGTTAGCGCAATGTCTAGGATCGATCTAGCATTCACCAATGAGAGCAACCTGAGTAATATCTGGAAGATGCGTTACGGAGTAAGAACAGTTTCGGACCACTCGCCCGTACAAGTTGAGGTTCGCACCGGGGAGAACAAGGACTCTAGGGGGCTTGGATTTAAGTTGAATCCATACTGGCTCACTATTATGGATAACCTTCAATCTATTAAATTACTAATATCCTCCTTTTGGGAGGTGAATCTCCCCTCTGCTAACATCAATATAGTATGGGATGCTCTGAAAGCATATCTGAGGGGGGTTTTCATAAGTGAGATTGCTGCAGCAAAGAGAAAATTTAAGAAGAAAGAGGAGGAATTGGCTAAGATTGCTGCATCCACAACTGAGCGATATACTAGTCAACCCACTGAGCATAACAGGGAAGAGATGCAGAAGGCTAGCGGTTCTCTGGAGAAATATGTAACAGAGAAAGCAAACCATAGGGTATTCTTTAAGGGGCTCAATTATTTTTTTGAGTCCGGACGTCCGGGTAAGCTTCTAGCCAGAATAATTACACAACAAGACAAGAAAAATCAATCTATCATTTCGATCCGTAATGCAGAGGGGGAAACTATAACAGATTTAGAGGGAATTGGGAACACCTTTTTACAATACTTTGCTCAGATATATAGATCCTCTCCTGGCTTGTCATCTGAACTGGCGATGCGGCTCCTGGAGAGAATTCCACTTTCTACTTTAAATGAAGCTCAAATAGAATATCTGGAAGAGGAGCTTTCTCTTACGGAGCTTCAGGAGGCCCTTGGGTCCATCTCGGGGAACTCATCGCCAGGGTCAGATGGCCTTCCATACGAGGTCTATCGTAAGTATAGCGATACGATTCTCCCTCAGATGTTAGAGGTTTTCTCCCAAGCAACACAGGGAGGGGGACTACCATACTCTATGATGGAGGCTCTCATTGTTTTAATTCTAAAAAAGGATAAGGACCCGGCAGAATTGAGCTCCTACAGACCAATTTCCTTATTAAACACTGATGCTAAGTTACTATCAAAAGTTCTGGCTAGGAGGCTCTCGCGGGTTATATCCACCATTATCCACCCAGATCAAAATGGCTTCATGCCAAAAAGGGGTACCCACCACAATTTGCATAGGCTATTTATGAATATTCAGTCCCCGGGGTGTGGCACCCGCTCCATCCTGTCGTTGGATGCTACTAAAGCCTTCGACAGGGTGGAGTGGACATTTCTCTGGGAGGTAATGAAAAAAATGGGCTTTGGCCCAAGATTTATGACGATGGTCCAGTTACTTTACCAGTCTCCATCTGCCAGGATTAGGATCAATGACTCGACGACAGAGAGTTTCATTCTAGGAAGAGGCACCCGTCAAGGCTGTCCCCTTTCCCCCCTTCTATTTAATATTTATATTGAACCTCTAGCGGCTATGATAAGACAGGACCCAAAGGTGGTCGGTTTTGGCACAATGGGGAAGCATGATCGTGTATCCCTTTACGCAGATGATATACTGGTTTTTATCCATCAAACTGATACCACTCTCCCTCGCATAATGGACCTGGTTGGTCTCTTTTCCGATCCGTCTGGATTGGAGATCAACTGGGATAAAACCGTTCTCCTCCCTATAGATGAGTTGCGAGGTGAATGGGAAAATCAGTTAACGATCTCTGACTCTATAAAGTACCTGGGGATAACAGTTTCTGCCAAACCTCAGGAATATTTACAACTTAACCTGATTCCCTTGCTGATGAAGTTGAGAGCTAAAATTAAGGTATGGCAAAAAATTCTACCAGCAAGAGCGGACAGAATCTCATTAATAAAAATGGTAGTGCTGCCCCAGGTTCTTTATGTCTTACGCAACTCTCCTGTGTGGATCGCAGATAAGTATTTCAGATTGATAGAGCGGATGCTCAATGATTTACTATGGGGGAGGAAGCGCGTGAGACTGAAGCTACTTTACTTTTCCATGCCCTACAATCGGGGAGGTCTTAACCTCCCTTATTTTAGGGGCTATTTTGTGGCCTCCCAACTCTGCCTTTTTAACGACTGGGAAAATAGCCCTTTCTGCAGCAAAGTGGTGAAAGATTCAGGTTTTTCTGATTTTTTTACAGTACTGGAATCTGACTATTTATCAAATACACTAAGTGGGTATACACTTTTTTGCAGAATGGCTATAAAGACTTGGTTGGCCATAAGGAGTTGGTGCGGAGTTAAGGCATCACTTATCTGCACCCCATTGTGGCATAACCCAAAACTTTTTTACTTAAATGACCTAAGCTGTTGCCAGTATTGGAGGACCAAAAATGTTCAGTACTTACATCAAGTAGTCAGTGGCGGACAAATTTTGCCCCTCACGGAATTAAGGGCAAATTTAGGGGAGGTGGCTTGGTACGCATATTTTCAATTGAGGTTCGCACTCTCTAGCACTTCGAATAGTCACCTCTTTACTATAGATACTCCTGTATTTCTACATGACTTAATTTGTAAGAAAATTGTTACGAGAATCAAACTATCCCATTGTTATAGACACTTAATGGATAATTTCTTTTTGGATGTTCTTTCTCCAGGACAGAGAGCCTGGTCTTCTCTTCTTTCAGAGGTGGGCCCTCCAAACTGGGAGAACATAGGGGAAAATTCAAAGCTGGTTTCACATAACTTTAACCACACCGTCATACAATTTAATATTTTGCACAAAATTTATGTGACACCCATATGGCTACATAGAAGAGGACTAAGGGCCTCCTCTGACTGCCCACGTTGTGGCGATTCCGAGGCAGATCACTTACATCTGTTTTGGGACTGCCCAATGGTGAGTAGGTATTGGAGTTTGGTCCAAAAGAATCTGGCTCGTAAACTTAATATTGTTGTCCCTTTGTCCCCCAGAATATGGGTCCTGGGAGATTTATCGGAGGTTAATTATCAGCCTATTAAATGCCATTTGTTGATCAAGGTGATGTTCTTGGCCAGGCTCCTTATTTCTAGATCATGGTTTTCCTCTTCCTCCCCAGATTGTAATAACTGGCTGGGCTTGGTTGAGAAAGTGAAAAGCTATGAGAAGATTCTGTATAAACAAAGAGGATCCTACTTAAAGTGGAATAATATGTGGAAGGATTGGGACACGGCCAATTAATTAGGACCCTTCTTCCCCTTTTTTTTTTTTTTTTTTCTTCCTGCAAGGTGGTGGGGTGGGTTGGTGGGATGGGTTGGGGAAAATCCTATCAGTCTGGTTTCTTTTATATGCATTGTATTGGTGAAGAATGTAAAGTTATACAGGAGCATGGGAGTATCTCTGGGAATTTTGGAGGATGGGAGGACTTCCCGGCATTAAACAATGGTTGAAATTTTTTTTTTATTCATGATACTGAGCGGCACACGGGCGGGGGACCGGGGCTCTGGACCTTGGGGCGCCTGGGCACCGGGTGCGACTCGGGGTGCGGCTCTCCCTGCCAGACATGTGGTTTGACTGCGGGCAGGGATATGACACATGTGGCAGGCGTGCTACCATGTGTTCTGAATGGGAGAGAGTGGGCCTCTGGCTGTGTTTTTTTTGTTTACATCCTCTTAATTGCCGGTGACCGCCGAGCGATACTCGACTCGAGTTCTTTGGCACATGAGATACCAATGTGAATATATGCGAGGCTCGGCTAATCACGGCACTAATATTTAATTTAACTACATGGGGATGAGGCAGTAAAATATGTGAGTGGGCTTTCCACCACTGTGATCGAAGACTGCTGGACCCCCCTTTTTTCTGTTTTCTGCTTTATGATTGTGATTAAAGATTGCCGTAAGCCCTCCTTGCACGGAGTATGTGAGTATCAAGTGATTGGCCACATGAGTGTCAACCCTGCCGATCGTGTTTGCCCGTGTCTGGGGAGGGTCGTGCGCGATGCGCGCACGCTGCTTGGCGGCCGTCTGGGCCGCGGGTCTCTTATCCCTGCCCCTAATAGATGATAATACGCTAAATGAGATGCTTTGTCCATCCGCTTCATTAAGCTTTCGCATGCGGGTGAGTCCTGCTATCCTCCTCAGCAAGAGATATCCACTTGACTTTTAAATGTTCACATAATTAGGGATACTTGTATGCAACTATTGTTAATTATGATCATAAATCAGATTTGATGAACTTATGGACTTTATAATGTCACAAATGCAATATCGATATAAATTTTGTATTATAATAATAAAACAAATAAAAAAAAAAAAAGAAAAGGCTGACAGGTTGACTCTTATTAAAATGAACAAGACCTGGATTGACCATGACTTCTCGACTCCACCAGAGGAAAGCTGATGAACATAAAGGCACTATAAATGTGTTGTTCATAATGTACTGAATACACTGTATTCCCATGCACCCCTTCCACCACAGACCAGGGTATATGGTTGAATCTTCCTTTTCTCATCCTCCTCCTCCTCCTCCATTTCCATCATATCAACATGCTTATTCGTCGCATATAATGCCCTCGCATATATGCCCTTCGCATATAATGTTTTACAGGGTCAGCTCAGCTGCAGGCCGTCGCATATAATTTTTTAGAGGGTCAGCTGACCAGCAGGCCCTCGCCTACAATGTTTTACAGGGTCAGCTCACCAGCAGCCCTTGCATATAATTTTTTAGAGGGTTATCTCACCAGCCGCTGACACTTCTGACATTATGCGCTCTGCAGGGGCCGGAGCCGTCCAGGCACCCCTTGCCCGCAGGCCGGCGGACACCGCGCACGGGGGGCTGCTGGACAGGCGGGGTCGTCTGCAAGGACTCGGGCAGGCCAACCGCTGGGTTGAATCCTCCGGGCGGTCTGCACAGACCCCACACGTTTATCTCTTAACAATTTCATGCCCTCTTGAACAATCTCTTCAAAGTTCTTTTCAACTTTCCCTTACAGTACTTGCCTATCGGTCTCACGCCGGTGTTTAGACTTAGATGAAGTTTACCACCCGCTTTGGGCTGCATTCCCAAACAACCCGACTCCAGTGAGACCGGGTCCCATTGTGCCGGGGGCCTAACACCGTACGCGGACTGGGCCTCGATCAGAAGGACTTGGGCCCCTGCGAGCGACCCCGGGGTAGGTCTGGTCTCAGGTACGCCACATTTCCTGCACCCACCGGGCGGGCGGGGATTCGGCGCTGGGCTCTTCCCTCTTCACTCGCCGTTACTGAGGGAATCCTGGTTAGATTCTTTTCCTCCGCTAAGTAATATGCTTAAATTCAGCGGGTCGCCACATCTGATCTGAGGTCTGAGTCGGAAAAAGGCAGAGAGGAGGGTGAGCGAGCGCACTGTCCGGTGGCCTGACCCCCCCCCCCCACGCGAGGCAAGTCCTTCACTTGCCCTCCTGTCTCCCATTCCTGGAAGAAAGGCTGAAACCACCCCCTGCAGGAGACTATCCACGGAGAAGCCCTCTCCATCCAGAGGTTTGCCAAATTTATCTTAACAAAGGTGTTCACAAGAAACACCACGGGGTTGACCATAGATAACCCCCCTAGTCTCCTCGTGCGATAAGTCACCTCTCTCTCTCTTGATCGGGTTCAGCCTATTCCCCTATAAGAGCTGGAAGAACAGGCTACAAACCTGAGTCCAGAGAGGCTCTGGCAAGATACACACACTACCCAAATAGATAAGCAAAGAAAGAAGGTAAGTCTTGATCAGGTTCACCCTCTCCCTGAGGGTCAAAGACCCACCCTTCCACTGGTCAACCTTCTGAGCAGCGATCTTAAGCCTGTCATCCCAATTTTGGGTGGGATAATCCTCATGGCCGAATTGGATGCCTAGGACTTTTGCTGACGACTGGGAACCTGGAAGGGTGTCCGGGAGATCGAAAACTGGATCACCCCCTCCCAGCCAGAGACTCTCACAATTTTCCCGATTGATCATGGACCCGGATGCCTGCGAGTAGCGGTCCACCTCAGACATCACGTACTCCACCTCCCCTCTCGAGGACACGAAAACAGTGACATCGTCAGCATATGCTACTGCCCCCAGTGTGGCTTCTGGTGCTGCCGGATCCATCCTGACTCCCGCCAACGGACCACGACCGATCCTCTTAAGAAAGGGATCGATCGCGAACACGTATAGAAGTGGGCTCAAATGACAACCCTGACGAACGTCAGACCAACCGTTCACAAGCGGGAAACTCTCCGCCCCCGCATACAAGGTATTTAGCCAATCAACAAACCTCCCCGGCAGGCCATACTTCAGAAGGACCGACCAGATGTACACGTGGTTCACCCGATCAAACGCCTTTGCCTGATCTAAGGATAGCATGTACCCCTTCCAGTGACCTGCTCTACTCTGTTCCACTGCCCCTCGGACACCGAGCACAGCACTAAAAGTATTGCGGCCTGGAACTGAGCAATGCTGGGTCACCGAAAGGAGTTGTGGTGCAAACTTCACCAACCTGTTGAATAGTATCTTGGCCAGAATATTTCTGTCTGTATTGAGAAGTGCTATGGGTCGCCAGTTCTCAATACGACTCGGATCTTTACCGTTTGACAGAAGGATCAGGGCTGACCTCCTCATTGACTTCGGCAGAGTGCCCGAGGATAGACACTCATCGAACACCTCAGTCAAGAAGGGACTTAAAGGCCTTATAAAACTCGGATATTAGGCCACCCGGACCTGGCGACTTCTTCAGAGCTAACCCTTCCATCGCCAGGATAACTTCCTCCTTACTGATCTCTTCCAGCAAACCGTCAAAAGAGAGGTGAGCTCCTGACTCAGGGGTGATTTCAGCCAGGAAAGCCGACATCTTGTCCCAATCTAGATCCTTCTTTCCCAAGAGGCACGAGTAGAAGGATCTGACGATTTCCAGGATTCCTGATCTGGACCTGTTCAGGGATCCTGTACTATCAACCAGTCCCGTCACCAACTTACTACTCACTCGCAGTTTCTGTAAGGGTCAGGCGAGCGGTACTTCCCGAAATCACTCTCAAAAACCAAAGATGTGTGCCTATCGTACTGTCACCTCTTGAGTAAAGATTTCACTCTGAAGATATCCTCGCGGCTACCCCTAGTTGAGACCAGACGCTCGAGTTTCCTCCTCAGACCCTGGTACAGGCGGTACCTGTCCAGGGACCTGAGGCTCGAGAGCTGGCAGAAGAACTTTGCCGCCCGATCTTTGAATATCTCCCACCACTCTGACTTACTATCACAGAGATCCAGCAAAGCTACCTGACTCTGAAGGAAGTCCCCAAAGGATTGTCTCACCTCTGCTTCCTCCAGGACTACCGAAATCAGCTTCCAGTAACCTCTTCCCATTTGTGGGGATTCTGAAATATTCAGAGAAAACATAATCACACAGTGTTCGGAGAATTCTACCTCCACAACCCTTAAGGGTGAGAAAGTAGCCTCCTCCTTTAAAAAAAAACCTGTCTATTCTAGACCTAATCTGATCTCCTCTATAATAAGTGAAACCCCCGTGGCCTGGGGTATGTCTGATGTGGACATCCACCAGGCGAGCCTCGCTAGCTATACTATTTAAAGAAATACTATCCCCTATCTTGGGACCTCGTGATGGTATTGAAGTCCCCTCCAAAGACCACTTGCCGGCTCGTAAAAAGAAAAGGCTTGATCCTCATGAAGAAACTTTTCCTGTCCCATTTGGACTGGGGTCCAAAGATATTGATTAGGCGCAGTTCTTGTCCCCTCATGAGGATATCCAAGATCAAACACCTGTTGTGTTGACATTTTTTTACTTTACTGAAAAAATAATATGAACACAAAATATTGTCATATTTGACATAATCACATTTACAACTATTTCAAACTTCCATTAGTTTACAAGTTGTAGTAACGTGAGGGTGTGGGGGGGTTAACATCGGATTGCGATGGCTGGTAACTGCCCTGAGAAGAGGGGGCAAAGTGCTGTGGTGGGTGCAGGTGGAGGATATGATGCCTCTGCACTGTATAGGGAACCATATTGTTGGGGTGGAAGGGGGTATGGTTGCCGAGGAGGAGGAGGGTAGTGGGGTGGCCTGTTCGGAAACTGTGATGGAGGCCTAAATGGTGGCCCATGGATGTTCCCATATAAGCGCCAATTTTCTAGTGCAACAAATAATTCTGTGGGATCTTTTGGCGGAGTGGCTGCCTGAATGAGGATCCCAATGGCGCCTTGGGTCCGCAGATAAGGAATTTTTTTTAATAGGGATCCAATACTGTGCCCATATAACTCGTAATGGTCCTCCTGCCGGACTCTGGACAAGTAGTCCAGAGTACGAGTATTCACCTCCACTTCAGCTGTGGGCATTGACCGTTTCCGGCGTGCGCCCAGCTGAAGTGAAGGTGCAGACTCTGCAGGAGGGATGTGGGGCGTGGAGCTGGTGGATGGCCCAGCTTCTGCCATCTCCTCTGTGTCCAGGGAAGGTGGAATTTCTTCCTCAGCAGCAGAAGAATGCTGCTGGGCAGCCTGATCCGTCTCTTCCTCCAGGTTGTCTTCCGTCCTTCAATAGAGAAAACATTATTAAATTACATGTTTATATAGGGAACCTGTCATCAACTTTATGCTGGCCATAATCACGCCAGAATAAAGTACAGACCGGTGAATTGATAAAACAGCGGTATGTCATTTAAAATTTTCCAAAGCCATTTTTGGCTGAATAGCCACATCTCAATCATTGCAGACTGGGTCGGGAAAATTGCCACGATAATAACATGAGAAGAGTCATGGTTTTTACTCAAAAACTCCACCTCTACATGACCACCTGGTGATTGTCAGTCTGTCCATCATCAGCAGATTGGTCGGGGAGAGCAGGAGATGATGAATAACCAGGACTCTTCTCAGGTAGATTTGACTCTTTTCAAGGCCTGGCCTGCAATGATTATGATCCTGGTTCTCAGAACCTACTTCCTTTTAGGTCATATAATATAAGTGACAGGCCACTGAAATCAGCATTTGTGTCACTCATTTATGCTGCCCTCAGGGAGGTTAGCATAAACTTGATGACAGGTTACCTTGAAAAATACTCAATTTATTTCGAAACATACCATATTTATTATTTAGGATTTATTTAACAGTAAGCATATAGGAGTACATATGTACTTACGGGCGCACGTCCATTATGTCTCTGAGGAACATTAGCTGCTCTTCATAAATCTAGGGCCTTTTCTTCAGTGGCCCTGAACCACTGCGGCCGTGATGGGCCATTTCCTTGCGAAATTGGTCGTGGCAACTCCGCCATCTATTCTTTACTTCATCAACTACAAAAAAAAAATTAAAATTAATACATGACATACTGTATGACTACCATGTGGATTTGTAGGGATGTCCTCTATCGCATAGCAAATGGCAAACTATCTTCTCGGATAAAACATGTGCTATGTAAAATGGAGGACAATGTTACACATGTGCTATGCTACTTTGAACATAAGGCATTATCACAAATGTGTATATATATATATGGACATGGCGCTTGACTTCTTGGGTTTTGCCCCAAACATTAGCAAAAACCTCCTTGGCCACTTCCTCCCAGACAGCATCTTTCTTGTATCAGTCATGGTAATCACCAGACCGACTGTCCCACAGACAGGGACAGCCCTGGATCTCCACAATCATCTTCTCCACGTCCATGGGCTTGCTGGGTTGTCTTGGCATTTTTCCAGCTACTCACACCAACAGCAGCCAAACCAGGTTGGGACATGCAGCTCTGAAAAAACTCACTTCCTGTCTAATCACTTTCTTTTTCAAGTGTTGCTAAGAAACCTGCACGAAAAACGGAACGCAACGCATTGCATCCGGATGCAATGCGTTATTAACGCATCCCCATTCATTTCTATTGGGCCTGTCCTGCGTGAAAAACGCAGAATATAGAGCATGCTGCGATTTTCACGCAACGCAGAAGTGATGCGTGAAAAACAACGCTCATGTACACAGACCCATTGAAATGAATGGTGCCGGATTCAGTGCGGGTGCAATACGTTCACCTACCGCATTGCACCCGCGTGGAAATCTCGCCCGTGTGAGCGCAGCCTAATACTTCCTGATATTACTTTTAAACCTTTCCCCCTGTAATTTAACACTATGTCCTCTTGTAGCAGTTTTCCTTCTTGTAAATCTTCTTTCCTCTTTTACCTTGTTGATTCCCTTTATGTATTTAGCAGTTTCTATCATCTCCCCTCTGTCTCGTCTTTCTTCCAAGCTATACATTTTAAGGTCCTTTAATCTTTCCTGGTAAGTTTTATCCTGCAATCCATGTACCAGTTTAGTAGCTCTTCTCTGAACTCTCTCTAGAGTATCTATATCCTTCTGGAGATATGGTCTCCAGTACTGAGCACAATACTCCAGATGAGGTCTCACTAGTGCTCTGTAGAGCGGCATGAGCACCTCCCTCTGTCTACTGGTAATGCCTCTCCCTATACACCCCAGCATTCTGCTAGCATCTCCTGCTGCTCTATGACATGGTCTGCCTACCTTTAAGTCTTCTGAAATAATGACCCCTAAATCCCTTTCCTCAGATACTGAGGTTAGGACTGTATCACTGATTGTATATTCTGCCCTTGGGTTTTTACACCCCAGGTGCATTATCTTGCACTTATCAACATTACATTTTAGTTGCCAGATTTTTGACCATTCCTCTAGTTTTCCTAAGTCCTTTTCCATTTGGTGTATCCCTCCAGGAACATCAACCCTGTTACAAATCTTTGTGTCATCAGCAAAAAGACACACCTTACCATCGAGGCCTTCTGCAATTTCGCTGATAAAGATATTAAACAATATGGGTCCCAGAACAGATCCCTGAGGTACCCCACTGGTAACAAGACCTTGGTCTGAATATACTCCATTGACTACAACCCTCTGTTAATTCAAACAAATGGACGGCACTGCGCTTTTTAAGGTCCGGGTGCGCGGTCAATAGGTCGGATCCCTCTAGAAATATATTGAAAAGACCAGCACTCCGTTTATTCTTTGCTGAACAGAAATGTCTTTATTCGTCACCCATGTGACGCGCGTTTCGGCATAGAATTTGCCTTTATCAAATAACAGGTGATGATAGCTCAATAAAACATATACAATGCACCATTTAAATACACCTTTTGAATAGCCCGCCCCCTAATCACGTGAGCGGTCATGTGACTATAATTGAAGGCATACGCCCCCAGTCACATGACCAGTCACCTGATTGTGAAATCATGTTACTATGTAACCCAGTGTAAACAAAACTCAATCAATAGAGAAAGAAGAAATAGAACAAGGCAGAGTATCTACATTCATACACTACTGCAGTGTCTGAGTCATCAGTGATCCATTATAGAACCGGAAACAAACATATTATGATATACATATATTCTTTTAAATGAAACTACTCAATGAATATTCTCTATTGAGGCCTTTAGGGGCAAGCGTCTCGAGCCGATGGATCCAATATGCTTCACGCTGGTGAAGCCTCTGGATACGATTTCCTCCACGTCTTGGTAGGGTCACTTCCTCTATAATTTGAAAACGTAATTGTGAGATATGATGTTTTTTCTCAATGAAGTGTTGAGGGATAGGTAACAAGATATTCTCTTTCCTGATTGTGGATTTGTGTTTTCCCACTCTATCTTTAATAAGCATTGTTCTCTCTCCAACGTAACATAACCCACAAGGACACTTTAGTAAATAAATAACAAAGCTACTGTCACAAGTAAAGTGACCCCGTATAGGGATTTGTTGTCCTGTGTGTGGGTGCGATATGTTGGAGCCCTTAATAACATTTGAACAATGAACACAGGTCAGACAGGGAAATGTTCCCTTCCTGACTGTGGAGAAGGTGAGCTGTCGCAATGACGTCCTGTCACTACCTATGTCCGCCCGGATGATCTTATCTCTAATGTTATTATTACGTTTATAACACATCATAGGTAACTCCCTAAATTCCTGTATTGTAGGGTATGATCTTTGTAAAATATTCCAGTGTTTATTAGCAATTGCTCTTACCCGATCCATCCAGGGGTGGTATTTAACAATAAGTGGTATTCTCTGTCTTTTTCTGTAATTCTGTGGGATTTTCTACCTTGTACCTCTGTTCACGTAACAGCTGAGACGGATAACCTCTGTTCACAAATTTTTGTGTCATTTCCTGCATCCTAAGACTACGTGTATCAGGATCCATTACAATTTTGGCCACTCTTTTAAATTGCGAAAAAGGTAGTGATTTTTTTACGGCTGCAGGGTGATTACTGTGGAATGATAACAAGCTAAAATAAGATCTTGAGTTAACCACATATTATTATTTGAGTGATACCACAGACGTGACGATGCCGGAGGACGCCATCTTGGCCTCCTTCGACATCGTCAGTCTGTATACTTCTATACAGCATGATATAGGAATGGCAGTTGTGGAATCCGCTTTAGCTAACTCTGACTACACCATTGAGGCGCGAACTTTCTTTTTGGCTTTATTACGTATGATTTTACATAATAATTATTTCCTTTTTGGGGATGATTATTATATGCAAATCAGAGGGACGGTCATGGGGACAAATGTGGCCCCCACTTACGCCAACATGGTCGTCTCCCATTTGGAGGAACAGCATGTCTATGTGTCCCACCACTTCAGCCATGTGCTGAGATGGTGGAGATACATAGATGATATTTTTGTTATTTGGACGGGTACTGCCTCCGAGTTACACCTGTTCCACAATTATTTAAACAGCCTGATTCCTGACATACAATTCACCTTGGAATTTTCCACCAATATGTTACACTTTTTGGATGTGAATGTACGATGTACTGGAGGTGCATTGAGCACTGAGGTTTATACTAAACCCACCGACCGCAATACCATTCTGAGGTTTGACAGTGCTCATCCCCGGACGATGGTGCGGTCATTACCTTACAGCCAGTTTATTAGGGCTAAACGCATAGTCAGCGATACCTCGGTGCTCAATGCAACTCTTGAGACTATGACACAAAGCTTTAGACAAAGACAGTACCCAGCTTCTATATTGCGGCAACAACTTAAACGCATTAACCAAAAAGAAAAAAGCGAATTGTTTCAAGGTACCCAACGGGAGCATTCCCAGAGAATACCCTTTGTTTCTACCTTTTGTGAAGCAAGTCCACATGTTAATAAAATACTTAATAAACACTGGTCAATTCTTAAAACTGAACACAAAAACATCCCCGAATTCTGCAGCAGACCGCTCATTTCCTATAAGAGAGCTCGTAACATAAAAGACAAATTAGTCAAAAATGACATAGGCTCACAAAAAAGTATACGCCAACTACTTTTGGCCCCCAAAAATAATGGCAGCTACCCGTGCCTTCACTGTGTAAACTGCAAATACATGGTGAAGGGACGGGTATTCATTCATCCACAAACTGGGATCTCTTACCCCCTTAAATTTTATTTGACTTGCGACTCATGTTTTGTGATTTATGTTTTATGGTGCCCCTGTAAATTATTATACGTGGGCGAAACCACATGTGACTTTAAGTCCCGGTTTAATCAACACCGATTTTCCATACGGAAAAAACGCAAGGACCTGCCTGTTTCACACCACTTCGCGGACATGGATCATGTTGAAGGAGATCTCAAGTTCATGATCCTTGATCATGTTCCGTTACCGCGGACTGGTGGTGACCGCATAAAAATGCTCAAGAAACGCGAGTCCGAATAGATTTTTAAGCTAAAAACCATTCGACCAATGGGCTTGAACGTAGAATATAGACCTTGGCTTTTCATAGGATTTTCATAGGATTTCCTTTAGTTCTGTCCCTGTCCCTGTGTATGTGTTGAAAAAACTGTTTTCTTGTTTTTAATGAATATATTTGGATAATATATTTCTTTTATTGTTTCACTTTCAGGACCTGCTGTTGGAAGGGCTTTGCTCAACGGGAGGCGAGATGCTCATTTTGGACATGTGCGGCTTACCCCTTAATTACTGCTTATCATATTATACACATTCACTACTGTTACAAGTGTATCTGCATAGCTACTGTGGAGGATTTCCACCCGACAAGGGGTTAAATTATGACGAGCTTAGTGGGAGGTTGATGGCTGCCGCTGTCCCCTCCCCCTTTTGTGCTCGCAGACGCCGGACGATAGTGCATCGCAAGATGGCACGTCATCCGACTACATACCCTGGGTGCTCTATCCTTGAATTAGTTTAGAATTTTCCGTTATGACGTTGGCTCTATACTTATTCTCATGATAGCGATGTGTAATGCCGCTTGTCATGTGACGTTTCACTGGGAGATCACGTGAGTTACTCACAGTGACGTCACTGACATGCGCAGTTGCAGTTCCGGGACGCCGTATCCATGCGGCGCAACTCGCAACAGTTTATCCTCCCACCATTGAGCACGCCTAACTCCACGCTCGGTCCTGTCAATTTCACATATTTACAGGTGATAATGATTCACAGTTAATTGTAACTTCTGTACTTTTATTGTATTATCAATGAATATGTATACCTGGAAGCTTTACATATACCGATTCCGGTTTTGATCTTAGTTACCTTCCGGGCCTGTCACATTTGTATTTTTATGATATATACCAGACACTTTGTTTTTTGTATGTTTTATTGATTGCCACTTATGTATGTTAACTGACCATGACTGCATAAATACGCACAGTCTTCACAATGCTGTATTGCTTGAAAATGGTCCCAGTAAGCGGACCGAAACGTTGCACAGGTGAATAAAGGGTCCCACTTTTTTCACTCAACGGACGTGCTGCGGTGTCATTCTTTATTCTATATTGCACACCTTGGTAAGGTGTTGTCGCCGCTGGCACCCAAACATCTATACTAGGAGTGCTGCCTTGAATCTTCCTCTCTCTCTATATATATATATATATATACACTGCTCAAAAAAATAAAGGGAACACTTAAACAACACAATGTAACTCCAAGTCAATCACACTTCTGTGAAATCAAACTGTCCACTTAGGAAGCAACACTGAGTGACAATCAATTTCACATGCTGTTGTGCAAATGGGACAGACAACAGGTGGAAATTATAGGCAATTAGCAAGACACCCCCAATAAAGGAGTGGTTCTGCAGGTGGTGCCACAGACCACTTCTCAGTACCTATGCTTCCTGGCTGATGTTTTGGTCACTTTTGAATGCTGGCGGTGCTTTCACTCTAGTGGTAGCATGAGACGGAGTCTACAACCCACACAAGTGGCTCAGGTAGTGCAGCTTATCCAGGATGGCACATCAATGCGAGCTGTGGCAAGAAGGTTTGCTGTGTCTGTCAGCGTAGTGTCCAGAGCATGGAGGCGCTACCAGGAGACAGGCCAGTACATCAGGAGACGTGGGGGAGGCGGTAGGAGGGCAACAACCCAGCAGCAGGACCGCTACCTCCGCCTTTGTGCAAGGAGGAACAGGAGGAGCACTGCCAGAGTCCTGCAAAATGACCTCCAGCAGGCCAAAAATGTGCATGTGTCTGCTCAAACGGTCAGAAACAGACTCCATGAGGGTGATATGAGGGCCCGACATCCACAGGTGGGGGTTGTGCTTACAGCCCAACACCGTGCAGGACGTTTGGCATTTGCCAGAGAACACCAAGATTGGCAAAATCGCCACTCGCGCCCTGTGCTCTTCACAGATGAAAGCAGGTTGACACTGAGCACATGTGACAGACGTGACAGAGTCTGGAGACGCCGTGGAGAACGTTCTGCTGCCTGCAACATCCTCCAGCATGACCGGTTTGGCATTGGGTCAGTAATGGTGTGGGGTGGCATTTCTTTGGAGGGCCGCACAGCCCTCCATGTGCTCGCCAGAGGTAGCCTGACTGCCATTAGGTACCGAGATGAGATCCTCAGACCCCTTGTGAGACCATATGCTGGTGCGGTTGGCCCTGGGTTCCTCCTAATGCAAGACAATGCTAGACCTCATGTGGCTGGAGTGTGTCAGCAGTTCCTGCAAGACGAAGGCATTGATGCTATGGACTGGCCCGCCCGCTCCCCAGACCTGAATCCAATTGAGCACATCTGGGACATCATGTCTCGCTCTATCCACCAACGTCACGTTGCACCACAGACTGTCCAGGAGTTGGCAGATGCTTTAGTCCAGGTCTGGGAGGAGATCCCTCAGGAGACCGTCCGCCACCTCATCAGGAGCATGCACAGGCGTTGTAGGGAGGTCATACAGGCACGTGGAGGCCACACACACTACTGAGCCTCATTTTGACTTGTTTTAAGGACATTACATCAAAGTTGGATCAGCCTGTAGTGTGTTTTTCCACTTTAATTTTGAGTGTGACTCCAAATCCAGACCTCCATGGGTTAAAAAATTTGATTTCCATTCTTTAATTTTTGTGTGATTTTGTTGTCAGCACATTCAACTATGTAAAGAACAAAGTATTTCAGAAGAATATTTAATTAATTCAGATCTAGGATGTGTTATTTTTGTGTTCCCTTTATTTTTTTGAGCAGTGTATATATATGTGGTAGGCAATTAAGAGTGCCGTATTTGTGTGAGGGGAGGCGGGGCGTTCACTATTTAAACCTGGCCCTCCTCCCCCCACTTGTCGGTTCGAACGATTTCGAATCGGCTTGTGGGTTGGTGCCAGAGAAGGGCATGCGTCACTGGAGGATCGGGGGATCGGCTGCGTCGAGCTCGTCGCTACGGTGATTAGGTAGGCAGGGTGGCTTGCACACCCGTCTCGCTATGTATAACATGTGGGGCTGCCGAGCGTGCCGCCGGTCCCCAGCTGCGCTGGAGACTGCCCGCACTCCCGATCGCTTCCGGCACCCCGAGACAGGCACCCCGATCCGCTCCAGGCCCTGCGCTAAGCACCCCCGCTCCCACATGCAGCGTCCCCCAGGCAGGCACCCCTCACCTGTGGCTCAGCAGCGACGGGTCACGACGTCCGCTCGCATACCCTGAGCATCGGTCACGCCGGCCGTCGGCTCCACGACGCAGCGTTATATATCACTCACTCCCGTATCAGAACGTTCCGCCGTAGAGGAAAACGCCGTCCGCTCACACAGGGATCTATTCATTAGCTGCAATCAGTAAGCGGAGGTTCAGCTGCAGGATCAGGGGACGGAAGCCGAAACCTATAGGCGATTAATACGCCGCGGCTTTCCCTGTACAAATAGTCGATAGCGGTGGGCACGGGATGCAATGTTCCACATGGCGGAGCGCAAATCCCTCGCAGCCGATCCTGATGCACGTTCTCCTGGTAATTACAATTAGCGAGGCTGTGAAGGTGGACATGCTTATTCATGTCTAGGAATCCGCTGCAGAATAAACTCGTCTTCTTTACTGCGCCAAACTCAGGCAAGACGAGATAAGCAGATACTCAGACATGTGCACTGTATAACAAGTTATGATTTCAATGGTTAATTCTAACCTAGAAGGGAATCACTGGCTTGCTGCGCTCCAGCA